>NW_007767854.1:0-489 GCF_000696425.1 Galeopterus variegatus | reverse complement strand
GTGCTTGATCCTTTGAAGCCCTGCTGCTCTCTTCTTCTCTACCATGAACAAGAAAAGCACAGCTTCACGCCACCAGGGAACTCAGGAGCCAGGGTCCGTGTGGGTGCACCTCTCTTTGGCTCTGCCTCCACCTCCAGTGAACTTCTAGGAAAGCGGTCATGGAGCCTGCTGCAGAGAGGAATATCAGATCTGTTCCCAGTATGGGGGAAAAACTTTTTAAAATCACTATCCTTTCTTCCCCCTTCCTGTGGGCACTTACCATAAGTTTTGTTTATTTTAGTGAATTTAGGATATAGAAAAATAAAAATTAGGAAAATAGTTTCCATGGATTTGGGCTTTGTGATCCAAACTTCCTTTAGGCAGAAACCACAAAATAGTCTAGTTAACCCTAAGGAATAGGGGGTTGAAAGAAGAGGATAAAGAGGAAAAAAAAAAGATTTTAATTAAGTATCTTGTGACACGTTAATACTTAACATAATATATAATGAA
>NW_007767853.1:5898-6128 GCF_000696425.1 Galeopterus variegatus | reverse complement strand
TGGTGATGTCATGCACGCCACAGGTCTGTGGCACCTGGCACAGGATCCGGCACATGGCAGGCACATAGTATTTATTGGTTTGATGAACAGGCAGTGGGGACTTTGGGCTCCATCCTTCTCTAACGTTTCCCCATCAAGTTTATATCCCACGCACAAGCCAGAAAAGTGCTCCCTTCCTGTCATTTTCCTGCACAAAACCACCTGACCCGAGGCCACATTTAGTTGTTTCT
>NW_007767853.1:0-318 GCF_000696425.1 Galeopterus variegatus | reverse complement strand
TCAGCTCCCAAAGTGGATTTATCACAGGGGAAGCCTGAATCATCCAGCTGCACCCACGGATAAACTCACAGTATAACAGGAGTTCTAACAAAAGCAGCGGAAGGCAGTGGGGTGGGGGGTGATCACAGGAGCAGGGAGCTGACCTGTAGGGACAAAGGGACATTCCTTTAAGGGCACAGCAATCTCATAGAGCACTGAACATTTGTTTGCACACTGACCACAGTCCCTGAAAGCTAGAATATCAAGGAGACTAGATGCTGTGAGGTGTGTATTGTAGCTACAGCCACAGCCGCCATACACTGGAGCGTAAGCCCACAG
>NW_007767852.1:0-6128 GCF_000696425.1 Galeopterus variegatus | reverse complement strand
CTTGTTGGGATAAATGAATACAACTTATTTAAGATAAGAAGTGTGGACAGAACATTTCAGGCGAAGAATCAAGCAAAATGAAGGTTGCTAGAGTTTGAAAAATGCAAGCAGTTTCATCTTTTGGAGCTAGTAGGTGCCATACTTTGGAGCACAGGATGTGCACATCATGTTGGAAGACTCAGAAGCGAGGAAGTGGGGATCCTAGTGTGCAATGTCAAAAAACTTGTACTTGATGCTTTGCTGGAATAAGAAGCCACTGAAAAATATTTAAGGAGACAGAAATGGTTAAAAAGTGTGGATTTGAGGAGAGCAGACTACAGTTGGGGAGACCAGTTACAATATTCTACTCGAGAGATTATGGGGTCTTAACAAGATCAGTGGATAAGAAAGGGCTGGAGAGAAGGGACTGAATTAATAAACGTTTTATAATTAAAATCAGAAGAACTTAATTATAAGAGGAAAAAATGCTGAGAGAAGAAGAGAAACAATGAATGTATCCTAGATTTTCACTCTTGGTGACAGAGAAAATTCCTATGCTACTAGCAAAAAGAGCTGCGAGAAGGTAAGAAAATTCTAGGGAGAAAAATGGTAAGTGCATTTTGTCCATTAGGAGCATCTGAATCTGTACCTAATGGAGATGTGGCTCAGAGGTTTGAGGGCAGTTTAAAGCTGAAGAAACAGAGTTGGAAATGATCCAAGGGAATAGGTGACACCATCACTCGGAGAGAATTTGTAGGATGAGAAGAGTGATAAGTTGAGGAAGGAAGGATGAGGCGGTCAAGTAGTTAGCTCATAAAAAAGAATGCTGAATAATGACCAGAATATTAAAAATAGAAATAGTAGTGAGTGTCATGAGAATCAAAAAGGAGGACAGTCAAGTGCCATAGAGAAGTCCACTTAAAGACTGAAGGACAAAAGTTATCCTTTGCAAATTCCCCAGTTATTGAGAATTCTGAGGTGAAGTCCAGATGGTCTCAGGCCTACTGATAATGTAAATGATATGATAAAAATAATAAATGAAGATGGCTAATGTAATGGTTGATTTTGTGTCAACTTGACTGGGTCATGAGGTGCCCAGATATTTGGTTACACATACTGGGTGTGTTTGTATTTCTGGATGAGATGAACATTTGATTCAGTAGACTGAGCAAAGCGGATTACCTGCCTCACTGCGGTAGGGTCTTGTGTTAGTCCTTTTTCTGTTGCTTGTAACAGCATATCTGAAACTGGGTAATTTATTAAAAAAAAAACGAGATAAAATTTATTTCTTACAAGGTTTGGAAGCTTGGAAGTCCAAGGTTGAAAGGGTACATCTGGTGAGAGCCTTCTTCGCAGTCCTCAGGTGTTGCAAAGTATCATATTGAGGGGACTAAGAGCATGTATTAACTTGTTTCTTCCTCTTGTTATAAAGCCAAGAGTGGCACTCCCACAGTAACCCACTTTATCAATTAACCAATTAATTAGCCAATTAATCCATTAATGTATTAATCCATTTATAAAGCCATAACCTTCACGCTCCGATCACTTCCCAAAGGCCACACCTTTCAACACTACCACACTGGGGATTGAATTAGTAACTTTCTGTTGCTTATAACAAAATGCCTGGAACTGGGTAATTTATAAAGAAACAATATTTATTGCTTACGGTTCCAGAGGTCAGGAAGTCCAAAGTCCAAACACATCTGGTGAAGGCCTTGGTGGTGGTGACAGTGACACAGGGGCCTCAAAGGGCAGAATGGTGGAGCAGAGAAAGAGCTAACTTCCTACTGGCTCTTCTTTTAAAGACCTCAGAACCACACTCATGACCACTATTAAACCATCTAAATTAATCCATTTACTTGGGCATGGTCCTCACAGTCTAATCACCTCTTCAAGGCCCCACTTTTCAATGACCACAATAGGATTTCCCACCCTCTTAACACTGTCACAGTGGGCATTAAGTTTTTAGTACACGGACTTCGGGGGACACAATTCAATCCACTGCAGGGATCAAGCTCCCACATGAGTTTTGGAAGGGATGAGCATTCAGATCATAGCAGGCCTCATCCAATTTATTAAAGGCCTGAATGGAAAAAAACCCAGAGTAACAGGGAATTTGCTCTCTTTCTGCCTGACTGTGTTAGAACTGGGATATTGGTCTTCCCTTGTCTCTGGACTGTGACTTGGATGGCAGCTTACACCATGAGCTCTCTTGGTTTTCAGGCCTTTGGACTTGGACTGGAACCACACCTTTCGCTTTTCTAGGTCTCCAGCTTGCCCACTGCAGATCTTTGAAATTCTCAGCTTCTTTAACAATNAGAAGAGTGATAAGTTGAGGAAGGAAGGATGAGGCGGTCAAGTAGTTAGCTCATAAAAAAGAATGCTGAATAATGACCAGAATATTAAAAATAGAAATAGTAGTGAGTGTCATGAGAATCAAAAAGGAGGACAGTCAAGTGCCATAGAGAAGTCCACTTAAAGACTGAAGGACAAAAGTTATCCTTTGCAAATTCCCCAGTTATTGAGAATTCTGAGGTGAAGTCCAGATGGTCTCAGGCCTACTGATAATGTAAATGATATGATAAAAATAATAAATGAAGATGGCTAATGTAATGGTTGATTTTGTGTCAACTTGACTGGGTCATGAGGTGCCCAGATATTTGGTTACACATACTGGGTGTGTTTGTATTTCTGGATGAGATGAACATTTGATTCAGTAGACTGAGCAAAGCGGATTACCTGCCTCACTGCGGTAGGGTCTTGTGTTAGTCCTTTTTCTGTTGCTTGTAACAGCATATCTGAAACTGGGTAATTTATTAAAAAAAAAACGAGATAAAATTTATTTCTTACAAGGTTTGGAAGCTTGGAAGTCCAAGGTTGAAAGGGTACATCTGGTGAGAGCCTTCTTCGCAGTCCTCAGGTGTTGCAAAGTATCATATTGAGGGGACTAAGAGCATGTATTAACTTGTTTCTTCCTCTTGTTATAAAGCCAAGAGTGGCACTCCCACAGTAACCCACTTTATCAATTAACCAATTAATTAGCCAATTAATCCATTAATGTATTAATCCATTTATAAAGCCATAACCTTCACGCTCCGATCACTTCCCAAAGGCCACACCTTTCAACACTACCACACTGGGGATTGAATTAGTAACTTTCTGTTGCTTATAACAAAATGCCTGGAACTGGGTAATTTATAAAGAAACAATATTTATTGCTTACGGTTCCAGAGGTCAGGAAGTCCAAAGTCCAAACACATCTGGTGAAGGCCTTGGTGGTGGTGACAGTGACACAGGGGCCTCAAAGGGCAGAATGGTGGAGCAGAGAAAGAGCTAACTTCCTACTGGCTCTTCTTTTAAAGACCTCAGAACCACACTCATGACCACTATTAAACCATCTAAATTAATCCATTTACTTGGGCATGGTCCTCACAGTCTAATCACCTCTTCAAGGCCCCACTTTTCAATGACCACAATAGGATTTCCCACCCTCTTAACACTGTCACAGTGGGCATTAAGTTTTTAGTACACGGACTTCGGGGGACACAATTCAATCCACTGCAGGGATCAAGCTCCCACATGAGTTTTGGAAGGGATGAGCATTCAGATCATAGCAGGCCTCATCCAATTTATTAAAGGCCTGAATGGAAAAAAACCCAGAGTAACAGGGAATTTGGTCTCTTTCTGCCTGACTGTGTTAGAACTGGGATATTGGTCTTCCCTTGTCTCTGGACTGTGACTTGGATCACAGCTTACACCATGAGCTCTCTTGGTTTTCAGGCCTTTGGACTTGGACTGGAACCACACCTTTTCAGGCCTCATCCAATTTATTAAAGGCCTGAATGGAAAAAAACCCAGAGTAACAGGGAATTTGCTCTCTTTCTGCCTGACTGTGTTAGAACTGGGATATTGGTCTTCCCTTGTCTCTGGACTGTGACTTGGATGGCAGCTTACACCATGAGCTCTCTTGGTTTTCAGGCCTTTGGACTTGGACTGGAACCACACCTTTTGCTTTTCTAGGTCTCCAGCTTGCCCACTGCAGATCTTTGAAATTCTCAGCTTCTTTAACAATGTGAGGCAATTTCTTAAAACAAGCCTCTTTATACAGATTTACATATATATCTTACTGCTTCTGTTACTTTGGAGAAACCAGACTAAAATAAATTTTGGTACCAAGAATGGGGTGCTACTGTAACAAATACCTAGAAGTATGGAAGCAGCTTTGGAACTGGATAATAGGTAGAGGCTGGGAGAATTTTAGGGTGTGCTAATAAAAAGCCAATATTGTTATGAAGGGAATGTTAAAGGTGATTCTGGTGTGGGCTCAGATGTAAAGGAGGAGACCTGTAGAGAAAGCTTCCATCTTCTTAGAGAATACATAAATAATCATACAGGTTATTGGTAGAAATATGGATGGTAAAGGCCATTCTGGTGACATCTCAGAAGAAAATGAAGAACATGGACAATAAAGGAAAGGTGATACTTGTTATAAAGTGGCAAAGAATTTGGCTGAATTATGTCTGTGTTCTAGTGTTTTGTGGAAGTTAAAATCTGCAAACAATGAAACAATGTTATCTGAAAAGATTTCTAAGCAAAGTGTTGAAGGAGTGGCTTATCAGTTCCTCCTAACTGCTTATAGTAAAATGCAGGAGAGAAATGAAGAAATTGTCAAGCACCAAGCAACTAGAACTTAAAGACTTGGAATATTCTTGTCCTATCCATATTGCAAAAAATGAGAAAGCATGTTGAGAAGAGAACACTGAAGGTGTAGCGAAAAAACTATTTGACAGGGAGATTAGTATGGATGTGACCTAATAGCTACTCCAGCAGAAACACTGCCAGTTTTAACTGAAGGGAATGAAATGGGTCAATATGAAGGATGACTGTCAGACTCACTAGATCTTATAGGTTTGGACCATGGAGGTATTTGGCTGTGAACATACACTATTTTTCAAGATAGGGAATAATGAACCCAAAGGCAATTCAGAAATCATCAGTCCTGTCTGTCAGTTTCAAAAGGTATGTGGACAGGTGTGTGTGAAGGCAGGGGTTGGGGGGTGGGGGCATCTTCTCAGTTTCAATAGAGCCTTAGAGGCAAAAACCCTGCCTGGCAGAGCTGAGGAGATATGACCCCTGTCTGGCAGATGTGTGGAGGTGGGTCCACCCCTCCAAGGGGTCCAGAAGGCATGGCCACTATCCCAATCAGTCCAGAAAGCAGAGCATCAAACCAAAGCAGATTATTCTTGAGCCTTAAGATCCAATGACACCTCCTTTGCTAGGTTTTGAACTTGCTTGGGACCAGTCCACCCCTTTCTTCCTTCTGATTTCTCCATTTTGGAAGGGAATATCTATCCTATGCCTGTCCCACCATTGGTTTTTGGAAGTACATAACTTGATTGATTTCACAGGTTCACAGCTGGAGAGGAATTTTGCCTCGGGATAAATCCTATGTCAAGCCTCACCCATTTCTGATTTAGATGATATTTGAATGAGATGTTGGACTTTAGACTTTAGAGTTGATGCTGGAACAAGTTAAGACGTTTGGGGCTGATGGGATAGAATAAATGTACTTTGCATGTGTGAAGGACACGCATTTCGTGGGGCTGGGGTGGAATGTTATAAACTGCATATTTGTGTTCCCCCAAAACTCATATCTTAAAGCCCTAACCTCCAATGGGATGATATTGGGAGGTGGGACCTTTGGGAGGTACTTAGGTTTAGATAAGTTCTTAAGGATGAGGCCCCCATGATGGGCTTAGCGTCCTTGTAAGAGGAAGAGACCATAACTCTATCTCTACCATGTGAAGACAGCAAGGAGGCAGCCATCTGCAAGAAGGAAAAGCACTCTTGCTGGAACTCCACCATGCTGATCTCAGGACTGTGAGAAAATAAATGTCCGTTTTTAAAGCCACAAAGTCTGTGGTATTTTGTTAGAGCAGCCCAAGCAGCTAATATTTAGGAGGACCTGCCATATGCCAGTCAGAGTTCAGGGTAGAAAGGATATCTCTCTTCATTGAACAATAAACACTCATTGTTTTAGTTTATGGAAATGCAATGATATATGGCAGTATTTTTCAAACTTGACAAGTTATTTTATTTTATTTTTTTTATTATTTTTATTTTGTCAATATACAATGTAGTTGATTATT
>NW_007767851.1:5725-6128 GCF_000696425.1 Galeopterus variegatus | reverse complement strand
TCTTAGGTCTGCAGTATGCAGTATGCAGCCATCATAGATTGACACATAGCCACCCCGGTACATCCATGACACAAGTGTTGCACTGTTTTAAACCACTGAGTGCTAGGGTCTTTTCTAATGCAGTGTTATTGCAATGATAGCTGACTAAGAGTAATGCCATAGTTTTTAAGAAATTAGTGATGGACCATCTATCTTGAATAAGTTGGAAATTCCTAAGGTGTCAGAGAATTTACTATTATCTCTTAGTACTCTGTCTCTGTTTATAAGCCCATAGGGAAATATTAAAAGGCACCATGTTTTTTTTTGTTATTTTTGCTCACAAGTGCCAATATCTACTCTCTGTTTTGTATTTATGGATTTATTTCTATCTTGATACTTGAGACCTGCAATTCTTCTCTAACTT
>NW_007767851.1:0-307 GCF_000696425.1 Galeopterus variegatus | reverse complement strand
CAAACCAGCTGAGAAAGAAATCAAGAAAGCAAGCCCATTTACAATAGTCACCAAAAAAAAATAAAATACCTAGCAATCAATTTAACCAAAGAGGTGAAAGATCACTAGAATGAGAATTACAAAACACTACTGAAAGAAATTAAAGAGGACACAACAAGGTGTAAAGACATATCATGCTCTTAGATGGGAAGAATTAACATCATGAAAATGTCCATTTTGCCCAAAGCAATCTACAGATTCAATGCGATCACCACCAAAATACCAATAACATTCTTCACAGAACTAGGAATAGCAATCCTAACATTCA
>NW_007767850.1:5878-6128 GCF_000696425.1 Galeopterus variegatus | reverse complement strand
TAGCTTGTCTGGACCCACTGGTGTAATAAATACCTGACTGTCCAACCCTCTGAGTGTCAGTCACTTCCTTGCCAAGTCCATTTCCATAATATTTTCTGGTACATTGGCTGGGAAGTGATTTGGACTGGCCCCTTGAGCCACCAGTTTAGATGTGCAGTTCAGCTGGATCGGCGATGTCATGGAGTACTGAGGGAGGTGCTGCCCAGCTATTTTATGAGGGCTTTGGTTCCACCGGGACCTCACTGACCCT
>NW_007767850.1:0-604 GCF_000696425.1 Galeopterus variegatus | reverse complement strand
CATTCTTTCTGCATCTATTAGCTGCAAGCCTTCTAAAATTTTTCTCTTATAAACTCTTTAATTATCCTGAAAATATGTTTCATACAGTAAAAACAAGGTAAATAGATGCTTGATTCTTTCCCTTTATTAATTTTCAGGATAATGAGTTATTGCCTAAGCAATCTCCAAAAGCAATTAACAAGTGGAGCCTTTCATAATAATTTTTGTGTCATTTTTAAAAATCAGCTTTGTTGAGATATAATTTTTACCTAATACAATTCACTCCTTTTGAGAGCACAATTTGATGAGTTTTGACAAGTGAATGAATACATTCACGTAAACATAACCACAATCAAGATATAGAATATTTCCAGGACCCTAGAAACTTTTCTCCTGTCCTTTAAAGTCAATCCATGCTCCCCAGCTCAGCCACAAGCAACCACTGATCTGCATTTTATCACTTTAAGTTTACATTTTCTAGTATTTTCTATACACAAAATTATACAGCATGTAGTCCTGTGTGTAGGCATCTTTCTTTTAGCATAATGCTTTGGAGATCAACCCATGTTAATCTTTGGAGATTAACCTATGTCATTGCTTGTATGAGGGGTCTTCAAAAAGCTCA
>NW_007767849.1:5766-6128 GCF_000696425.1 Galeopterus variegatus | reverse complement strand
AAAATTGGAAAAAATTTCAGCCATTATGTGTTCAGATACTTTTTTCCATCCAATCTTCTCTCCATTCTTTTTTGTAGCTCCAGTTGCATGTATATTAGACTGCTTAATAGTGTACCACAGGTCACTGAGTCTAGTTTCATTTTTTCCTATCATTTTTCTCTTTGTGGTTCAGTTCAGATGGTTGCCAATTGACCTGTCTTCAAATTCAGTGATCTTTTCTACTAAATCTAACCTGCTGTGAGGTCTTTCAAGTCATTTTTCTATTCATATATTCTGTTTTTCAGTTATAAAATTTCCATTTGGTTCTTTTTTTAAAATAGTTTCCATTTCTTTGTTAAGATTTCGTACCTATTACTTATTAC
>NW_007767849.1:0-359 GCF_000696425.1 Galeopterus variegatus | reverse complement strand
GTTTCATCATGACCCATCCCAGTCAATCACCACCTCTCTCCCTGTGAGTCACCCCGCTTTTGAATTCTATCACCATAGATTAGTTATGCCTGTTCTGGAATTTCATATCAATGAATCAGCACATGCCCTTGTTTCTGGCTTCTTGAATTCAGCATGTAGGTGTGAGGCTTACGCATCTCGTTGTGTGTGTCATTGATTCATCCCTTCTTGTTGAGTTCATTGCACAAACACACTGTAAATTGCTTATCCATTCTCCTGGTTTTCATAAGTTTGACTATGATAGTTTGATTTTCTTTGTATTTATCCTGCTTCAACTTCATTGAGCTATATGGCTTCATGGGTTGATATTTTTCACAAAA
>NW_007767848.1:5887-6128 GCF_000696425.1 Galeopterus variegatus | reverse complement strand
TCAGATGGCTAGAAGAGAGGAGTTCAAATGTTCTCAAACACAAAGAGAAGAATTTAGTGCACAGACTGGAGAAGGTAAAGAGTAAGAAACCAACCTGACAGCGGAGAAGTGGATTTAGGGCTTTTTAAAGACCCGTTGTTTTTCTATGAGCAGCTGACTTTGCTGCTTCTCCTCTAGCCTTTTTGAAAATATTATGGATTTTTTGATATTTAGTAAAGGCTGCACAGTTTGAAGGATTTTT
>NW_007767848.1:2545-2747 GCF_000696425.1 Galeopterus variegatus | reverse complement strand
GAGAACTTGCTGGGGTGGTGGAAATGTTACATCTTGATTGGGATAGTAGTTACACAATTGTGTACATTTGCCCAAACACTTTAAAATGTACAAACTTGAAGGTGTATTAAAAAGAAGATGTGTTAAAAGAGAATAAAAATTATAAATATATGAATAATGATAAATGAGTATTTGATGTAAGTAATAACAGTGGCTTATTGGG
>NW_007767848.1:0-512 GCF_000696425.1 Galeopterus variegatus | reverse complement strand
CAATATAGTTACTATAAGAAAAGTACATTATTAACTCGGATGGGAGCAGTTGTGATGCAGTGTCATGGGCTGTTGATTGGGTCCAGGGATTAAAGCCATTGGACACACATATGGTTTGGTAGGATAGACATATATCAAGTAAGTGTGCTAGAAGTCAACTCAAGGCAGCAAGGAGGGGCAGTCAGTTCTGCCTGAACCTTTCAAGAAAGGCTTTCTAGAAGAGTCATGAACGAGAAGCACTAGGTGACAGGCTGGATCTCTTAAAATGCTGAGAATCTTTCTGTCCATCTATGAAGTGTACCAAATTCTTGATTGAGGGTCTAACAGCTCTGACTATGGAAGAGCTCTCCATAAGATATGACAGTTCTAATTAAGCACTAGAGGATAGAGCTCTCTAAATCCTGTTGAGATATGGCACAGAAACACTGTGTCGCAGTGTAGTTCTCTCCATCTAAGCACTAGCACGCTACTATGAATATGCCAGTGTGGACGACTGCATTTGCTGATAACCA
>NW_007767847.1:5878-6128 GCF_000696425.1 Galeopterus variegatus | reverse complement strand
GGGGAAATTCCTTACCTAAAATTATCTTCTTCCTGAAAATATTCAGCGGTCCATAGTTATACAAGAGTTTGAATAGTATGCTACCTTAGGACAAGAAGATCTATTACATTTGTTTTGTCAATTATGAAGTTTTCCCATTATGATTCAATTATGAAATACTGGTTATTATTATAGGATGTCAGTCCATGAGATATTAATGGCCCCTTCAGAGATTATTGGTTTATATAGGGATTTTAATAAATCAGCTTAA
>NW_007767847.1:0-356 GCF_000696425.1 Galeopterus variegatus | reverse complement strand
CCAGTCTTTATAGTCATTTGTGAGTTTGAATATCATATATTTTTTGTTTCTTCAACTATAGAAAGATTGTTTAAAATCATTATATGGAGTGAGCTGTAGGACATATTAATAATTCCTGGAAAAATTATTAAACTATTCAAGGATTTTAATGAAAACTAAATTAACAATTAATAATAATAATAGCAGTAATAATAGGCACACTTACTGTGTAGCAAACTATTTTAGTATTAACATTAAGTTCAGTATCATTGTTTTCTCCATGTTATTCTACTATACCTTACAATAAATTTACTTGGGGGAAATTCCTTACCTAAAATTATCTTCTTCCTGAAAATATTCAGCGGTCCATAGTTATA
>NW_007767846.1:5862-6128 GCF_000696425.1 Galeopterus variegatus | reverse complement strand
AGGCATTGGGCTAGGACTATGAAGAAAATAAATTAATAGCGAAAAGGAATATACTATTTTACCTTAATACATCTTATAAGTCAGAAATATTTAAAAACTTGTGCCAATTAAATGTAAAACTGAAGGCATATGGAATGCAGGAAATCTGGTTTTTATAAGAAACTGTATCTGTGGCTGTTCTCTCTTCTAAAGAGTGGGAAAACATTTGTTTCTTCTGACCTTTATCTTCAGAGAGGCTCATAGCTCCAATAACCCTTGTAATTTCC
>NW_007767846.1:0-302 GCF_000696425.1 Galeopterus variegatus | reverse complement strand
GTATGTGTACACGTATATGTCTAAAAAAATAGATATGTGTAGATATTTAATACCTGAAAAAAACTTATGTTAACACTGGTTATCTTTGAGGAATTAAATTTTTTTTCTTTATTCTTCCCTGTATCTTCTTAAAACTTTACAATAAATATATTTATATTTTTAATTTTAAAAAATCATTATATATATAAATACCTTGATATGTTCATTTTAAAGAAAAATACAATAATCCATTTTTTGGGCCGGCCCGGTGGCGCACTGGAGAGTGCGGCGCTTGGGAGTGCAGCGGCGCTCCCGCCGAGGGT
>NW_007767845.1:5287-6128 GCF_000696425.1 Galeopterus variegatus | reverse complement strand
TTATAGTGAAGCACCTTACCTGGCTTTATTTTTCTTCATAACCCTTGTCACCTGGTGTTACATCACATATCTACATACTTAATTTTGTACTTCACTCACTGGAGTATAACCCCATATAATAACAAGGTGACATAATGAGTAGCATTAACAATCTTTTATGTTAACTTGTTCTTCCATGACCTGTGATAGCTAGGAGTTTTCTTCTGGACATTTTCAGTACAATTTTAACTTTTCTTTGTCATATAGAATTGAGTGATTCAAAGTGATAGTAATGAGACTGTGGATTTTAATGGGTGCTTCATACCCTAAAAAGTCATTCTCCCTCAGGTATTTTAGGTTCATATTCTAGCAATATCCCAGAGGAGGGAAAGGGCGGGGGGTACAGAGCATAGCTCCTTAGAGAACAGTGTGGTTTTTCAAGATATATGTAAACTGCTAGACAAGAAAACAAAAATATAACAAAATGTAGAAGCTCATAAATCTCTGAGGGAGAAAAGTAGTTAAGTTACCAAATGACTGAAGACTCCAGAATGTAAGCTTCAGGAGGGCAGGGTCTTGGATCATGTTGCCCACTGTTGGGTCCCCACCACTTAGTGCCTGCACCGAGGGGGGCCCCAGAAATATTTGTTGAGTAAACAAATGAAAAGACTCTGAGCAGATACACTTAGCTTGGTGGGAATACTAAAATGTATTTTATACGTGTTTTTAAAATGAACTTGACTTGTGAATAGATTTTGAGGGGTTTTTTTTAGTTTTTAAACAAATGACGAATTAGCAAGACTATGACAGGGGGATACTTGAAAGTTTTTGTCTTCCTAAAAAATGCAAAGGATCATGGGAA
>NW_007767845.1:0-306 GCF_000696425.1 Galeopterus variegatus | reverse complement strand
GCAGCTCTTCTGGTGTTTGACTCCTGCCTACGTAATCATAGACCCATGGATATAAAGATCTCTAGGCCAGTAACTCCCAAGTTTATATCTCTAGCCCCAGCCACTCCACAGAAATCTAGAATCATGCATTTCCAATAGCATTAATAACTTTTCTCCTTGGAAGTCTAATAGACATCTCAAATTTAATGTGTCTAAAATTCATTCTCTACTTCTCCATTAAAAATTTCATCATCAGTATAACTACATTATAGTGAAGCACCTTACCTGGCTTTATTTTTCTTCATAACCCTTGTCACCTGGTGTTAC
>NW_007767844.1:5891-6128 GCF_000696425.1 Galeopterus variegatus | reverse complement strand
ATTATAATGCTAAGGGGTATAAACATCTCTATAGCTCATGATATAAATTTCCAGAATTTCAGATATCAAAACTGAAGCTGTTTGTGTTCAGATGAGCAATATATAAGCAAGTCTGTACAGCCACCCATTGCCAACATGGAGCAGCATTTTTTTACTGTTATTGTTTCTTCAGTACAGAAAAAATTGTACATCACAGCTTAAATTTGTATATATTTGATTCCCAGGAAGGCTGAACCC
>NW_007767844.1:0-314 GCF_000696425.1 Galeopterus variegatus | reverse complement strand
GTCTGGCTTGGTGGTTTCAGGATCATCACCCTGGAGTTTGACTGGGCTGGAGGCTCTGCTGTGACACCTGTGACCTGGAGCGTCTTTCCTGTGCACACATGCGGTTTCTTCAGTCTCCCACTCAATCCAAACACTCACTGAATACGTTTCCAACACCAGGTGGATGACAGGCATCTGTGCCAGGAACGAGGATTCAACAACACACAAAAACAGACATGCCAACACTGTGTAATCGCATCCTCTGGTCTCCTCACATGTCACTTTTACAAGGTGCACAGCTGATAAGATTCATAGGGAAACTATTTCACCAGCTG
>NW_007767843.1:0-6128 GCF_000696425.1 Galeopterus variegatus | reverse complement strand
GAGTGTAGGAGCCCTTGTGAAGGATCCAGGAGGCCAGAGAAGGTAGATTTTGGGCTGTGGAACCTTCCAGAGCAGTGTGTCAGGCCTGCAGGCACAACAGGGAACAGATAGCCCTCGGAGCGCTTCCAGTGAGCGGGGTGGTTCTGATGGGGCCAGAGAGGTGGGGGAGGCTGGGCCACTCAGGGCCACCCCAACCCTGCTTAGTGCCGATCCCCGCCTCTTCCACCCCCAAACTGGGCAGGAAACCAGGCTGGGGACGGCCCCCAGTGGTGGTGTTTGCAAAAGGCGGGTCCAATCCTCCCTCCCTCCTCTATTCCCACCCCTCCCTGGCATCCCTCCACATCCTTATGACAAATAGAAGCCCCTGCCAAGGACTGCCTGGCGTGTGACCCGGCCCTGCCACCTCTCCCCAGCCCACGTCTGTGTTGGCCGTGCCCCCGGCCCCACTGGGGGCCCACCTCGGGGTCTTTGCATGGGCTATCCCCTCCCTCCGAACGCTCCCCCCATGGGATTTGTCTCATTTCTTCTCATGTGTCAGGTCTCAGCTCAGAGGTCAACCTCCTTGACCCCCTGGATAAAGCAGTGGTCACTACCCTGTGCCCACCCCCTGCCTCTGGGGCTGGGTACCCCTTGCCCTGATTCCCAAATGCTTCTGCACACACTGCCACCATCTATGGGCCACCCAAGCACTGGCTGCGGTAAGTGAATTTCCTCACTCGTGTTCCCACGTCTTGGAGCCCACGCACAGCAGTGCCTGCAGGGACGTGCAAATGACCAGCGGTCACTCACCGAGTGAACAGAGGAAGCTGCTTCTAGATCTTTCCTACCCGCTGGACTCCAAAGTTCTCAGAGGCATGCCCACCACTCATTTCCACGTCCGTGGTCATACTCCTTGGCGAAAAGACAAAACAGGATCTGTGTGGTTGTCCCTCTCTCTGTGGCTCACGTTCCCGGAAGCTTCCCTGCCTGCAGTGGTCCACCCTGTGCCCTCCACACTGCTGTGAGAATCTGTAGCCAGCCCCTACGAGGTCCCTTCAAATCTCCTTAGGACAGTGCCATGGGCAGTGTCCGTGCTGAGGCCCTTCCTCCGCCACTGGGACAGGCCTGGGGAATTTGACCAACCAATCTCTCTTCTCTGGAGGGCTTTTCAGCTGGCCTGGGGGCTCTGGACGAGCTGCAGATACTCCTGGTCACCTCTGAATCTATAAAGTGGAGGGCTAACCGAGGTGTTGTTCAAGGCCGCTTGTGGCCTGAAAACATCATCTGAGCTTGAACTTCTCGACTGTTAACTCATGCCTGGCCTGGTGACCAGCCAGCCCCTGGAAAGATGTATGCAGCTGGACTGCAGGCTTGAGGGCTGACCTCAGAAACTGCAAAGGTGAGTGGAGGGCTAACCGAGGTGTTGTTCAAGGCCGCTTGTGGCCTGAAAACATCATCTGAGCTTGAACTTCTCGACTGTTAACTCATGCCTGGCCTGGTGACCAGCCAGCCCCTGGAAAGATGTATGCAGCTGGACTGCAGGCTCGAGGGCTGATCTCAGAAATTGCAAAGGTGCACCTTCAAATAAACACTGACTAGAATAACCGCTTGTGCCCGTCATGCTGACAAAATTAAATGGTGCAATTTATTTGGGAGCTGTGGACATCCACTGAGATGGAATACAGACGACCCGTCACCCCTGCACTCATGGGATCTGGGGATGCCGATGGGGCTGGGGTTGAGACCTGACCTCAGCTGCAGAAAGAATGGTCTTCTCTCCCAGAGTCTGTCTGGTGACTCCTGCAGGTACTGGATGTGGGGGAACATGCAGGGACAAACATCAACATGTGCTTTGCCCGCCCGCAGCAGTTGGGTCTAAGCCTGGAGCAAGCCTCCCTGGTGGCGATAGTCTGGGCTCATGGGAATGTGGAGATCATCGACGCTCGTTCAATAGCCAGCAGTCATCAAAGGAAATCGGGGATGGTGGACAGGCTGCTCAAGCTTGTCAATAGCACTGCTGCTGTTTCTTCTTTCTAGAATTGCTGTTTCCAGTCGCGTGGAGGGCATCCTTTGGAGAAGGATGAAGGACACGTTGCTATTTTCTGGGATGTAAACTTCAGACCTGGGTTCCCACCATGCAGACTTCTGCTTTTCCAAGGCGGATGCATCTTGTGCAGAGCACTTCACACGGAAGGCCCCGGGTAACTGTCCCCTCCCTGTGCTGGAGCCCCATGGCCCCTTCAGACAAAACTATGAACGCTCAGGTGTCCAGGTGCAGGCACCGGCACACTGGCCTCTGGAACTCAAGGAGGGCAAGAGGCTGAGGGATACACACCAGTCTGCACACTGACAATTGAAGGCCAGCCTTCCCTCATGAGGTCTCACTCTCAGGGTGAACAGCAGGAATCAGTCCTTAACCAGGCATCACCATCCCATTGACTTCATAGCCAACCTGGGAGACACGGGAGGCTACCAGTAATGTGCCCCTGCCCACTAATGGGAGTGGGGAGCATGGACTACCAGGATGGGGAGTGACAGATCACAGGGGGTTGATGAGCCACAGGGATGAAGGGGATGGACTATGGGGATGGGGGATGGACCACGGGGATGGGGGATGGACCACGGGGAGGGGGTGTGGTGTTAGTGTGTGTGTGGATGCATACATAGGTATTCTATGAATTAGCATGTATGTGGTATGTGCAGTGTATTGTGTATATCTGGTGTATGTGGTGTGGCATGCATGGGGGTGTGTGGTATGTGGGTAGCATGCACTGTGTGTGTGGCATGTATGGGGCAGTCTGGTGTGTATGGGGCAGCCTGTGGTGTGTGTGTTGTGTACAGGGTAGTGTGTGGTGTGTAATGTGGTGTGCCCTGTGTGTGTCTGTGCTGTGGACAGGTGACATGTGCAAACTTGATGTGTGCTGCAAGCCTTCCAGGGTTCCTTGTACTTCCAATCCCCAGGGACATCCCTGCCTGGTGGAGCCCACAGCAGGTGGAGGTGTGGCAGGAGGCAGTGGGAAGGACAGGAAGGTGGAGGGGGCCTGGGGCCACCTGAGCAGCACGGGGGACTCTGGGGCTCCCATAAGTGCGGTTTCCAGGAAGGGCTCAATCAAGACCCATGGGGCCCAGAGAACCTTCCAGAGCTGGCCTCACTCACCCGCAATGTGAGTGAGCTGGGCTGGTGGTGACCCCTGAAGTCCATAATGGCCAAGAGCAGGAGGCTTGGCCCCAGGCACCTGGACTGCCTTCCCCTCTCTGTGCCTCCACATCCACATCCCCCTCGCAGGGTGGTCATCTCATTCGGTTCAACCATTCTACTCAGTGCCCATAGGTCCCATGTCCCCTGCTCCCTGGACCCTAGAGTGCCTCCTGCTTTTCTGAGGAGCCCCGTCCTGGGCCCAAAGACAGACTCTGACCCTCATCCTCTGGCCCAGAGGACTGCCGCGCTGGCTCCTGCTGCACGAAGTCCCTCACCCAGCACCATTCCTGCCCCTGCACGGGTGGGTGGAATGCTGACACACAAGTCCCACCCGGGGCCTGGGCCAAGCGTCAGCTTTCCCCAAGGCGCTTCCCTCCCTCCATTGGAAATAGGATCAGAAAGTCCCACTCTGGGTAGAAGGCAGGGGGACCTGAGCCTGATGGGGACACCTGCCTGACACCAGGTGGGTACTTCCCCAAGCCTGGCCCAGAACTGGAGCCCAGGGCATGGTCTCATCTCCTCTTCTCAGCAATCCTGCAAGGGGTGGTTGTCAACTTCCAGATGAGAAGGCAGAAAAGGCTCAGAGAGGGTCAGCGATTTGCCTGAGGCCACACAGCCAGGCAGAGGTGTGGCTGCAGATTGACGGGCCAACTTGCTTAAGTCCAAATCTCTGTCCCACTCCCAGCTCCAGTGCATTAGGGACTTCTAGGAATGCCGAGGTAGAGGACCTGTGATGTCAAACCTGGATTGTTCTGAACAGAGCCGGCACGTGCACCTGCTTCCACCTGTACCCACTGCCGCACATGGCTTCCTAGCTTAATATGAATCAGGGTCTTGGCAAGACTTGTCCTTGCTAGTCCTGAAGGCCAGAGCGGGATTCAAAGGTGTCTGGAGCGCTGGGCAGGATCCCCAGCTGGGAACTCGTACTCCATCTTTG
Organism: Galeopterus variegatus; assembly: GCF_000696425.1. Taxonomy (NCBI): domain Eukaryota; kingdom Metazoa; phylum Chordata; class Mammalia; order Dermoptera; family Cynocephalidae; genus Galeopterus; species Galeopterus variegatus. The sequence goes on along the minus strand of NW_007767843.1, from coordinate 2,013 downwards.
GGGGGATACTTGGGGTCCGCCTGCCCTCTACCAAGGCTGGGTCTCCCCCTCAGCTGGAAGGCACCAGCCACAGCCTACCCTTCCTATGGTATCCTGGGGCTGCTGTAACAAAGTACCACAAACTGGGTGGCTTGAAACAACAGAGATTGATTCTCTTGCAGCTCTGGAGGCCAGAAGTCCCAGCCCAAAGTGTCGGCAGGGTTGGACCCTTCTGAGGCTGAGGGAGAATCTGGTCCAGGCCTCAATCCAGCTGCTGGGGGTAGCTGGCAATCCTTGGCGTTCCTCGGCTTGTAGAAGCATCACTCCATCTCTGCCTCCATCTTCACGTGGCCCCCTCCCTGTGTGCATGTCTGTGTCCAAATTTCCCCTTTTTACAAGGACACCACTCATATTGGATCAGGACCCACACTAATGACCTCCTCTTAACTAATTACATCTGCAAAAACCCTGTTTCCAAATAAGGTCATGTATTTCAGGACTTCAACATAGGAATTTTGGGGGACACAATTTGGCCCACACACCTAGAGAAGGGGCAGAAGCTGGGGAGGGAACACAGGCCAGTGTCCGGTCCCCGACCCCGGCCGCTGCTCTGCTGAGCGTACCCTCCATAAACGCTGCCACACGCTATGAGGCCCAATATTACTTTCATAAACAACAGCTGCTTTTTTGCCAACTATACCCATGGGTCCCATAGCCACTTTCAAGTGCTACCCCAGCCAGTCAGATGAGGACCGTGTGAGAAACTTTATCTCAAGTCTTTACTGTGGGGCTGGAAGGCTGCTCTGAGTCCTCAGGGGCAATTCAGCACTCCGCTGGGAAATATGTGGCTGCATTTGCATTTTCTAATTGAATTGCTATCAGCTTTCCTGCAAGACTGCACAGAAAAAACTTCTTCTGCAGAAAGACTGCCTTTGAATACTTGCTTGGTGAGGAGAGCGAAATGAGGATGGTCATTGGATTTCTACGGCTTGGCTATCTGTAAAGCTGTCAGTTTGCGCAGCTCCACAGAGAGTCGCTGGAATACTGCATGGGGGAGGACACACTCGAAGAAACCCCAACATCAGAGAAATGAAATGCACCGAACCGAGAAATTAGGGGGTCCCCACAGGCAGTCCTTGAGGGATCTGCTCCAACGCTCCTCTCGATAAGCGCGTCTCTGGGACTTTGAATGCTCTGTAAACTGCTGCTTTGAAGGAGGCCCTTCGTATCTCTAGAACATTCCACTAACAGATCTCCTGCTCGCCGGTGTCCCCATCTGAATTCCCCACCTTCTCCAACCCAGCCAGGAAGCCCTCTGCATGCATTTATTTTTTTAGAAGTTTTAAAATTATGAATGATAAACTATATGCAGAAAAGTGCATGAAACTTAAGTGAACAGCTAAGTAAATTATCACAGAATGAATACCTGCCCCCACCCCAAGAACTCCCTACTGCTCCCTTTTGCCCCCTACCAAGCACAGCACCCTCCTGCCTCCATCCTGCCTGTGACACGCACTTCAGTGCTGCCATGCTCTGATGTCAGACGCACGTGGTCACACAGCATGCTTTCTTCCTGCCCGTGCACCTGCCTGCTGTTTTCCCCATTGCATGTCCATGATCTTGTCGCTTCTAGGTGCAGTGTGTTTATTTTTGTGGCTGTATAATATTCCATTGGATGGATCCCCCACAATTTGTTCATCCGTCCTCAGGGTGATAGGCATTTGGGTTGCTTCTAGCTTTTGGGGATTATGAGTAAGGTTGCTCTCAACATTCTGGTGCAGAGCTCCTGGTATTTACACACACACTTCTATAGGGCATATACCCCGATCCCCCACAATTTGTTCATCCGTCCTCAGGGTGATAGGCATTTGGGTTGCTTCTAGCTTTGGGGGATTATGAGTAAGGTTGCTCTCAACATTCTGGTGCAGAGCTCCTGGTATTTACACACACACTTCTATAGGGCATATACCCCAAAACTAGGCATACGTATACTTGACTTTAATGAAAACGTCCAGTTATGTAAAGTGTTTGCAC
>NW_007767842.1:5410-6128 GCF_000696425.1 Galeopterus variegatus | reverse complement strand
GCTTCTGTATTTTCTTTAGAAAAAGAGTTCCAATTAATATTTGGTGGAGTTAATGGAAGGACTAGATTTTGGTTAGACTATTTAAGAACTTTATTGGAGAGATTGTCTAAGATTGCTATCAGAGTTATTAATTTCAGAGTTCTATAATAAGGGAAAGAAGTTTCCAGCAGTGTCAAATGGACGTTATGGTGGTCCAAATATATAGCAATTTACACTTTATTGATATCTATTTTTTACTGTTATACAAAAAGAATGATGGAAACTTATCAGTAAATATTCATTTGGATCTTCCCATACCCCTTTCACTTAAGAGATAATGAAATTTGGAGCCATGCCCATACCCCTTTCACTTAAGACATAATGAAATTTGGAGCCATAAAAGAGAATAAATCTGATGGACCCACACAGAAATTTTAAATATTACATAGATAAATATTAATATCAAAATGTATGTAAATATGTAACTTGGCCATAGTAATATTAATTACGACAGGTGTTCTTGTTAAATAGCTTTTATGTTCTAAAGGTTAAGATAATATTACATCATATTCAGAATAAAATTTGAATTAAGTTTATAATACGTTTGAGAACTCAATTCAATTTCTACTATACTATATAAAAAAAAATAATAGTAACAACTGTCCTACCTTCCTTACAGATTTTGCTTATTTTTCTTATTCAAATTTACCTGAAAATAACTCAAAATTATGAAATATTA
>NW_007767842.1:0-247 GCF_000696425.1 Galeopterus variegatus | reverse complement strand
GTAGGCTTTTTATTATCACAATTGAAGCCTGTCAGATAAAGACACCTGGAATGATTTTAGTTTTAGTTCATAGATTTTTATCTATTTGGAATTAGATACAAAGACAAATATGTCATATTTTTAAAGATTGACATCTAAAATAGTGGATAATCTTTGGATTTTTGATAGAGTTTGAGGTGAGATGTAGCTTCTGTATTTTCTTTAGAAAAAGAGTTCCAATTAATATTTGGTGGAGTTAATGGAAGGA
>NW_007767841.1:5678-6128 GCF_000696425.1 Galeopterus variegatus | reverse complement strand
TCTGCTGGTGACCTTCTTTGTGTCAATGCAATTAAATGGTCAGCAGTCTGCCTATACAGTTGCAGTGGCTGCTGCAGCCACTGCTCTGGTAGTAGGCTGCCCTTGTGGTGGCAGTGGTTGTGAAGGTGGCTTTGGAAGGCTGCTCACGTGACAGCAATAGCTCCACAGGTAGCGGGCTACTCCATGATGATGGTGGCTGCCTGGTGGCATCAGTGGTGGCAGTGATTGTAGCAGTGACAGCTGCAGCAGCCACCTGCTTGGCTGTGGTGTTGACAGTGGTGGCCTATCCAGCTATGGTGTCTGCGATGGTAGCAGGGTTACCTTGTGGGAGTGGTTGCAACTGCCTCTCTCACAACTGTGGTGTCTCCAGCAGCAGCAGATTTACCTCGTGGGGGTGGCCATGGCACTGGTGGCTGCAACTGCCTCTTTTGCATCTGCAGTGTCCTTGGC
>NW_007767841.1:0-214 GCF_000696425.1 Galeopterus variegatus | reverse complement strand
TGTTTTAACATGGATAACGGTTTCAGCAAGTCATTCCTTGGAAGGAGGTTATCGTGGGGAACTGTAGGAATGTGAATTTTGCACCAATCAAAATAATTCCCCACTTTCAATCGTTGTTTTTTTTCCTGTGGATCTGTATGTTCTGCCAATTTCCAGCCACATCCGAAGTAAAGGGAAATGTTATCTCCGTGCATGTAGACTTTATTATGTACAC
>NW_007767840.1:5846-6128 GCF_000696425.1 Galeopterus variegatus | reverse complement strand
CCTGGGTGGGCTCAATGTAGTTATCTAAGCCTTGAAAAGGAGAGAACTTTGTCCAGTGAGAGAGGTATGGTGAAGGCAACCTCAGAGAGGTCCCAATTGAAGGACTGCAGCAGAAGGGTCTAGGAGCTGAGGGTGACACCTCCCTCCGACCAACAGCAAGGACACGGGCACTTCAGTCCCGCAGTCACAAGAACCTGGACTCTTCCCGCAACCTGAGTTATTTTTCCAGCATCTCCGGGAAGGAACACAGCCCAACTTCTTTTTTTTTTTTTTTTTTTTTTT
>NW_007767840.1:0-462 GCF_000696425.1 Galeopterus variegatus | reverse complement strand
GCTGACCTCTAGGTGCGTACTTAGGCCAGTACGACAAAACTGTCTTTTTTTTAACACCTTATTTCAGTTTGAATTTTCTTTTTTACTGACAGCTAGCAACCATATGTGTTTATGCGGAACAGCGTGTTGATTCCATACGTGTATCCATGGTGCAGTGAGCAACTCAGGCAAATTAACATGGTCATGCCACCTCCTACTTACTTCTTTGTGGTAAGAACACTAGAAGTCCACTCTTTTAGCAATTCTGAAATCACGTTAGTATTAACTATCATCATTTTGCTATGCAGTAGAACGCCACACCTTATTCCTCCCCTCTAAGTGAAACTTTATACCCATAGGTCAATATTCCCTTTTCCTTTGTTCACCAGCCCCCACCCCCAAACCCTGCCACCCTGACTCTAGTAACCATTGAACTCTGTTTTCTTGAATCTGACCCTTTTAGATTCTATGTGTAGGTGAGAT
>NW_007767839.1:5344-6128 GCF_000696425.1 Galeopterus variegatus | reverse complement strand
CTTGAACTGCTCGCTGGTTTTCTCACAAATGGAGAACCTGGCTGGGAGTCCCTAATCCCTGGGGGCCTTACAGAAGCTCCTTTCCCATAAAATGAAAAGAACGGAGTCGAGGAGCTCCAGCAGTAACATCAACATTGTTTCTATTAGGGTGACCATACACCCAATAATCAAGGCAGAAATATCAAAACAGGATCTGGGGTTAGTAAACAAAGCTTACTAAATGGAACCCTCAAATAATTATTCTCCCAATCTCAATCAAGAAACCCAAATAATCTGGCTTCTCAATTTGCTCCAGCAATTTCCTTGAGTTCCTGCTGTTGATTAGTTCGGGTAGCCAGTTAATGGAATCTGGCACACCAAACCCATTCATTCTGTTTTCTTAGAGGCAGGCTCCATTTTGGAAATGAGAACCAGCAGGTAACAGCTTTTGATGTATCGTCAACAGAGGAAGCAAGGATGTCCTCACACAGTGTCATCACTGCCTGAGGATGCCCACTTAGCCCTGGGCATGGGGTGGGAGTGGATGTTCGGTGAGACAGAGCTAGCAGCTGGTTGGCATCTGAGGTGTCCAGTCTGTCTCTGTCCACTGCAGGGGACCAGAGGGGTCAGTCATGGGAATTCACAAATTAGATACTGAGAGCTTGTGCCAGAGGCGGCAGAAATCCTAATTCCAGGGACAAAGTTAGCTTGCTGCCTCGGAGATCCGGCAGATGTCAGAGGCAGGAGCAGAGGATTGGGGACCAAGTGGCTCAGAGTATGTCCGTTCATTCAACAAATATTTATT
>NW_007767839.1:0-209 GCF_000696425.1 Galeopterus variegatus | reverse complement strand
ACAAGATAAGTAGGGGATCATCAAGAGCAAGGGGTGTTTAGGCATATGAAGAAGACCTTCATTCATTCATTCATTCACAAAACAACTTTGTGATGAAACAGTAGTATCCATGACCAGGGAATAAGGGAGAGAGAAAACTACTGTGCGCTGCTGTGTGCAGGAATCACACTAGGTGTTTTCATAGGGTGCCACTTAAACCTCACAGTAAC
>NW_007767838.1:5620-6128 GCF_000696425.1 Galeopterus variegatus | reverse complement strand
AAGAATGATATACTAAACTCCTGATAATAAGGGATAAGAGGCCTTGAGAAAGCCATTTTAAAAATAAAAAGATGTGCCTTTATTTGCACCCTGAGTTAATGACAAGTTCATATTAGTGACAGAATTACAGAAGTTACAGAATTACAGAATTACTGCAAGGGAGTTTAGAAATTATATAGGTCAACCTCTGACCTAACATACCAGCTATCACGAAAATAAGATGAACATACCTGTAACTGCTGGAGGAAGAATGCATAAATGCCAAGGAAACTATAAAATCCGTATTGTAATTAAAGTGGAAGAGATTAATTTTAGCTGGGGCTAATGAAGGTAAGCTTCAGGGAGGAGGTGACATCTTCAATAAGCTTTTAAGTATATGTAGTACTTCAATAAGTGGAAAAGTGAGAGGACAAGGGCACTCAGTTTGAAGACATAGGCAAAAAAGCAGGAGCCATGTTCAAGAAAAGTTACTAGTCCTGTCTCCGTAGTGGACAATAAAGATGGACCA
>NW_007767838.1:0-207 GCF_000696425.1 Galeopterus variegatus | reverse complement strand
AAATAGAATTAAAATTCCAGTTTCTCAGCTGCCCTAGTACATTTCGAGTACTCAACAGCCACATGTGGCTACCATCATAGAAGAAAGTTCTAATGGATAGTGCCTCCCTAGAGTTACTGGACAGTTCAGGAAGAGGTAGAAATCTCAAGAATGATATACTAAACTCCTGATAATAAGGGATAAGAGGCCTTGAGAAAGCCATTTTAA
>NW_007767837.1:5681-6128 GCF_000696425.1 Galeopterus variegatus | reverse complement strand
GTGCGCGTGGGGGACGCCTGAGGCCGGTGGGCGCCAGTGCTCCTCGGCTGCCCGCAGGGCCGGCTGTGCGGGGTCTGCTGCTGTCGCCGGGGCCGGTTCGCGTTCCCGCCAGAACGCAGAGCTATCTCAGCTGCTGGTTGTGGCCCGGCCAGGCCGTGGTTAGCGTGGCCACAGCCAGAGCAACCTCGCCGCCATGGAGGTGCCCGGGGCTGCCCCTCAGCCATACTTGGGGCTGGTCCTGGGAAAGCTGTGCAGGACTTTGGCAGCAGCGCCTGATGATCTGAGACCGGGCTATGGTTTTCCATGGGAATTGGTGATATGTGCGGCTCTTACTGGGATTTTTCTTCTCTTGTTTTTGTGGAGAAGTGTTCAATCGGTTAGAAGCTGGCTTTATGTAGGCAGAGAGAAAAAGCTTGCTGAAGAGCTTTCTGGACTAAATGAAGAAAA
>NW_007767837.1:0-960 GCF_000696425.1 Galeopterus variegatus | reverse complement strand
TAGATTTCTAAACGTGCTTGGCCTCTAAAGGTTAGAAAGAAGCAGGTATTAGAAAAAAGATCTATATATGGGGCCGGCCCGTGGCTCACTCGGGAGAGTGCGGCGCTGGGAGCAGCAGCGGCACTCCCGCTGCGGGTTCGGATCCTATACAGGGATGGCCGGTGCGCTCACGGGCTGAGAGCGCTGCAGGCGACACCAAGCCAAGGGTTACGATCCCCTTACCAGTCACAACAACAACAACAACAAAAACAAACAAAGAAACAAACAAAGGGTTTCTTCTTCTCAGGGTTATTCTTTTTTTTTTTTTTTTCTCTTTCTTGTGACCGATAAAGGGATTGCAAACCTTTGCTTGGTGTCGATCGCACAGTGCTCAATGGCCATCCCTATATGGGATCCGAACCCAGGGCGGGTGGCCCGCAGCGCTCCCAGCGCCGCACTGTCCCAAGGGAGCCGTGTGGTCCGCCGCACAGGATTATTCTTAGCCCCTTACTAGCAGTGTGCTGGCACAGTGTCTATAGAAGATTTTGTTTCATCCCCCTCCCCGGTTTTGTGTGTGTGTGTGTGTGTGTGTCTGTGTGTGTGTGTGTGTGGTATTACTATTTATTTCTTTTTAGCTCCTTCCAATAAATGAGAACGTGATATTTCTCTTTCTGTGCCTGACTTGGGGGAAGAAGACATAACAATTACAATGTCTTGAAATTGATACCCCGAGCGAACAGAAAGGACATTGTTGGGTGGGAGGGGGAGAGGGAGGAGGGAGAGAGCTTTCGGTGATGGGCCACAGTAATCAACCACATTGTATATTGACAAAATAAAATAAAAAATAAAAAATAAATTAAAAAAAATAAAAAGACAGATTACAGCTACCAAGCCGATGTGGGGGGTGGCGAGGACAGCATCTGTCAAAGGCTCGTGCGGGGCGGGCTCGAGCCCGCGTGACATAAGCGAAACGTCACAAAG
>NW_007767836.1:5676-6128 GCF_000696425.1 Galeopterus variegatus | reverse complement strand
CTGTTCCATTGGTCTGAGTATCTGTTTTTATGACAGTACCATGTTATTTTAGTTACTATAGCTTTGTAATATAATTTGAAGTCAAGTAATATTATGACTCCAGCTTTATTTATGTTTTTGGTTTGGCTATTTGGTGTCTTTTGTTGTTTCATATGAACATTAGGTTTTTTTTTATTTCCATGAAGAATGTCATTGGTATTTTTGATGGAGATCACATTGAATCTGTAGATCACTTTGGGTGGTATGAACATTTTCACAATGTTGATTTTTCCAATCTAAGAGCATGCAATGTCTTTCCATCTTTTTGTATCCTCTTTAATATCTTTCAATAGTGATTTGTAGTTTTCATTGTAGAGATCATTCATGTCCTTGGTTAAATTTATTCATAGTTTTTTTTTTTTGTGACTACTGTAAATGGACTTGCTTTCTTGATTTCTTTTTCTGCTAGTTTG
>NW_007767836.1:0-225 GCF_000696425.1 Galeopterus variegatus | reverse complement strand
TGGCAAGAGGTACAGGTCTAGTTTCATTCTTCTATATATGGATGTCCAGTTTTCCCAGCACTGTTTATTGAAGAGGCAGTCTTTCTTTTCCGCTATGTATGTTCTTTGTGTCTTTGTTGATCACTTGGCTGTAAGTTTGTGGGTTGATTTCTGGGTTCTCTATTCTGTTCCATTGGTCTGAGTATCTGTTTTTATGACAGTACCATGTTATTTTAGTTACTATAG
>NW_007767835.1:5655-6128 GCF_000696425.1 Galeopterus variegatus | reverse complement strand
AAGAAGAGCCAGGAGGTAAAAAGAGCACAGTGACCAGCCACCACCCTGAGAAGCCACCCTTGGGAAAGTGTACTGTCAGGGGTTATCACACCACAGGTTAGCCAAGCAACCCTTGTTAAGCTACTCTTGAAAATGAATCACTTAGGCTACTTTCCGACACCTGCAGGCACTGCAAGGTCTGTCTTCACCCTCCCAGGGTGGACTCTGGAACCACGATCCCCATGGCCCATGGCAAACTCCTCCAGGATGGAATAAAATCCAGGGTGGGGATAAAAGGGATTCCCAGCTGCACATCTGCACATGAAAGCTGCATGCCAGAGGGGGACATACGTGCCCTACCTGGAGCCCCTGCCACTCAGTTGTCACGTGTCAGGGTTTGGCTCAGAAACAGGAGTGGCCCAGCTGCTGGAGTCTGGGTGGCTCCACAGGCAGGTGACCAGGGCAGGGGTACAAGGCCCACACTCAGATGGGCC
>NW_007767835.1:0-415 GCF_000696425.1 Galeopterus variegatus | reverse complement strand
CTGCTACTGGCTGTGAGGCTGCTGTGAGAAATGTCCTCACCTGTCCAATGCCAAAGGATGGACACGGAGACACAAGCTACAGTGAAGTGACACTTTCACGGAAGTCTTGCAAGGCTGGGTGTCTGTTGGGCAGGCACGCTGGAAATGGTTAGTTACAGGGAGCAATTTATTCCCTAGTGTGCAAGTCCCTCCCCCAGTTCCTCGCTGGCTGAGTGCTGTGGGTGTACAGTCTTCCCAGACATCGCCTAAGTTGTATTACTCCCTTATAAGGCATTTTATTGTCCTTCCCTCTGGCGGAAAGGGGTGGGCTCAGGACAAGCTCACAAAAAAGGCCTGTCAGACGTCCTGAGGAGGAAGAAGAGCCAGGAGGTAAAAAGAGCACAGTGACCAGCCACCACCCTGAGAAGCCACCCTT
>NW_007767834.1:5752-6128 GCF_000696425.1 Galeopterus variegatus | reverse complement strand
TATCAAGATGTGGACATGTACACCCACTCAGAACATTCCATGGTCTGTTCCCCGTCATTCACCCCTTGTGCTCAAACCTCTAACCTAATTTCTTTCGAAATAAATTGGTTTGCCTGGTTTAGAGCGTCATACAGGTGGAATCACACCATACTATTCTGTCTGGCTTCTTTCACTTGGCATATTTTTGAGATTTTATTCATGTTGTTGCTTATATCGGCATTTTTTCCCCTTTTTTGTTGTTCAGAGGTATGCCATGGTATTAATATACCACAATTTGTTTATTCCTCTTCTGTTGATTGATATTTGTGTTGTTTCTAGTGGAGGATATTCTTTTTTTTTTTTTTTTTGTGACTGGTAAGGGGATAGCAACCCTTGG
>NW_007767834.1:0-307 GCF_000696425.1 Galeopterus variegatus | reverse complement strand
TACAGGAAGAAAGCTGTTCTAGCGTGGCCAGGACTTGGCCTTGGCTGCACCCTTTTACTTCCGCACCTGCAACTTGTACTTGTGCTGGGTGTTTTTTCCTCCTACTTTGTTTTATTGAAGCATGACTGATATACAATGAAATGCAGAGTTTTACGTATGTAGTTCATTGAGGTGTTTTTGTTTTTTGTTAAACTGCTCATTGAGTTTTGTTTTGACAAACACATGGGCCTGTGTAGCGGATTTCCCTATCAAGATGTGGACATGTACACCCACTCAGAACATTCCATGGTCTGTTCCCCGTCATTCA
>NW_007767833.1:5790-6128 GCF_000696425.1 Galeopterus variegatus | reverse complement strand
AAGCAAAGACATGCTCCTTATCAGTACATACAGCAGAGCTGTTACTATACTACAGTATACTTCATTAAACTTGTAATATATAATTATAATACAACACTAAATTACAATTGTTTATTCATTCTTGCTAAAAATTTTACTTTTTGGGAAACAGTTTCTTCGCTTGCACAAATCAGCAAATTTGCAGCAAATTTGATAGACATTTTAAAAGAAAGTCAAGTCCCAATTTTCCTATAACACGTTGAATTTCTACTAAAGATGCAGTCTGAGGGGCCTTCATCAAGAAGGGCATGTGGATGCAGTCCCTCTACAGCTGGGACCTGACTCTGTGGGGATAGCTT
>NW_007767833.1:0-452 GCF_000696425.1 Galeopterus variegatus | reverse complement strand
GGTGCTGCCTGACTGCAAACCTGACCCACACACTTCTCAGTCACTCAGAAGCTGCTGAGGCGTGGACCACACCCCTTCCTTCATGCCCCAACATGGCTAAACTAAACCAGGCACCAACAGTGACCCTGCATCAGCATGGAACCCCCAGGCCCCCAGTAGTGTGCAGAGGATCCTCTGTGATGGTGGCAGCACAAAGGGGGGCTTACCATGCCAGCTGGGGACACTGGGCAAGTCACACTGAGCTGCTCTCATCTAGGATGCAATGCTGACCTGAGAAGGTCATAGGTTTTGAATGGGAGAAATAACACAAAAAGCAAAGACATGCTCCTTATCAGTATATACAGCAGAGCTGTTACTATACTACAGTATACTACATTATACTTGTAATATTTAATTATAATACAACACTAAATTACAATTGTTTATTCATTCTTGCTAAAAATTTTACTTTT
>NW_007767832.1:5854-6128 GCF_000696425.1 Galeopterus variegatus | reverse complement strand
AAAAGAATGCTCAATTTCAGTGACATAGGCAAATTTATTTTTTATTTAAAGCTTCCTGAGTACTTCAGATGGTCAAGTACTTCAGTAATGCTCTGATTCTGATATGCATATGAAGAAAATAGTTCATATACTTGACATTATTAGTCATGGTTACCATGCTCTTCCGTGAGGTGTTTTCTGAAAACTGCATATATCACAAACTGATTAAAATTTCCTTAAGTATTCATTCTTAAAATATGATGAACCCAACATTTTGCAAGAGGTTATTTTCTGT
>NW_007767832.1:0-229 GCF_000696425.1 Galeopterus variegatus | reverse complement strand
AGAATTTTATTTATTATTAAAAGGGTGGCATATTTTTATTACACTGAGAATGAAATACAAATACTGTAAAAAATTTAGTGCCTTTTCTTGAAATTCTAAGACACTTACCATATAGTCATCTAGCTAGTACTGGCATTCATTTTAAATTATAGCCATGAAATTAATAAGTTTAAAGTTTTATGCCCCCCAAAAGAATGCTCAATGTCAGTGAAATAGGCAAATTTATTTT
>NW_007767831.1:5696-6128 GCF_000696425.1 Galeopterus variegatus | reverse complement strand
GCACATAATAAAGTCTGATTTTGTTTAATAAAATATTCTTCTAAGTATCTATATGATATTTCAATATAGTGTTTCAATAAGATAACAGTATTGCTTTGCCTTTGTGTGTTTCTCTGAGCTGCTGCTCTTCAACTAGCCACTTTTCTTTCTCTCTTTCTTTTTTTAAAGGAAGTTCCATTCATCTTGCAGCCCAGGCCTGAAACATTTGTGCACATTTGTCAGTAAAAACCAACTGACTGGAATTGATAACAAATGTTTTCTGCTACATCCATTTTCTAAAATGTATTCTGAGATCTTTTGTCTGTAAATGCTCGCCATTGACTGTTCACATCCCTAGGCATATTTTTGTATCAAATCATTGCCACTGAACACAAGATTTCATATGTCTTAGGTGGTTATTCTTTACTCTCAACATATACTGACTCATATGAT
>NW_007767831.1:0-270 GCF_000696425.1 Galeopterus variegatus | reverse complement strand
ATTTATGATGGGGTCATAAAGAACACCAACTAAACTTACTTTGCCTGGGAGGATTAGGACACCAAAAATTCAATGAATTAATGATTGGAGAGATGGAGGAATAAACAAATAAAGAATGAATGAATAAAATGCTAGTAATTCAGTAGGAAACTCTGAGGCATATCCTATAATCAGGTTCTCAGTCATTTATGTTTAAATCCCCTTTTTAGGCACATAATAAAGTCTGATTTTGTTTAATAAAATATTCTTCTAAGTATCTATATGATATTT
>NW_007767830.1:5864-6128 GCF_000696425.1 Galeopterus variegatus | reverse complement strand
GTGCAAGACATGGTTAGAAGGACGAGAAGACAAGCCATAGATTTGGAGAAAATATTTACAATTCACAGACCTATATCTACAATGTATAAAGTACTATCAGAACCCAGCAATAAGAAAACAACTCCCCAATTGCAAACTAGGCAAAAAAATCTCAGCAGACATCTCACTGAAGACATCTGGACGGTGAATAAGATGAGAAAAGCTGCTCAGCATCATTGGTCATGAGGGAAATGCAAACTAAAGCCACAATGAGATAACACCACA
>NW_007767830.1:0-308 GCF_000696425.1 Galeopterus variegatus | reverse complement strand
AGGTATGTCCATGAGGGTGTTTCCAGCAGAGATTAGTATGAGAGTCTGAGTGGCCTGGGTGGCAAAGACCCACCCTCAGTGGGTGGGAACCATCCAATCCACTGGGCGTCCGGAGAGAACAAAAGACAAAAGAAAGAGGTGAAGCGCTCTCTCGATCCACTGGAGCTGGGATACACTCTTCTCTCCTGTCCGTGGACAACAGAGCTTGAGACTCTTCAGCTTTTGGTTTCCAGAACTTACACCAAGAACACCATCAGTTTCCCTGGTTCTGAGGCCTTTGGACTTGGACTGAGCCACACTACTGGCAT
>NW_007767829.1:4511-6128 GCF_000696425.1 Galeopterus variegatus | reverse complement strand
AGTTTTCCCTTTCTGCTTTTCTAGTTGTAACAACCTAAAGTACAGGTAAGTCATGGGACTCAGGATCTATTCTATATGAATGTACAGCAGTGCCTTTTGAAATTGTGAGATTTGGCAGTTATGAAAACTTTGGCTACAAGTAATGGAAAACCCAACTAATACCATCCTGAACAGATTGTTTTCACCACGTAAAATAAGTATAAAGGTGGGTGTTTGACATGTTGTAAAAATTCTTGGCCTTTCCTTCATAGCTGCAAGATGGTTGCCACATTCCCAAGTATGAAATCTACATTCTGGAAGGAAATAATGAAGAGAGACAGAGTAGCACCAGCAGACTTTTGCTTGAAGCTTGATGGACAGAATCTTTTACTTGTGTACCTTGAAATAAGCAAATGCTTGTCTTCTCAAGATGGGGGTGAGCAAGAGAAAACGGGGATCACAATGAGTATTAGGAATGATTTAATATTTGTATGTGAAGCCATGTTCTAAATTTTAATTTAATTGCCTCTTCTCAATCAGATTGTAAAGTCATTTAGGATTGGTTCTATTTTTTTTTTTTTTTTTGCTTTCCCTATAAGAGTATCTAGAAAAATACATAGAATTAATATTCTAAGATTGTTATGGAAATGGACTTGGCAAGGAAGCAACTGACACTCAGAGGGTTAGAGAATCAGGCATTTATTACTCCTACAGGCCCAGATGAGCTAATGCTCCAAAAGATCTGGACCCCTAGCTACAGTTTTCCAGGGCTTTTTATAGGTGGACTCTTCCAGGTTTCTAGGTTTCAGTTTCTCAGCACACATCTGAAACAGGCAGCCAGGCAGCTGCAAATTTCAGCTTCTCAGAACTTGTGTGGTCTAAGCAGATAAGCAAGCCTAGTTATAGAAGCAAGGAATACAAGTGGTTGATTAATAGCTAGGCTGAATTTATGTGGCCTTGTAGATAAGCAAACTTGGTTACAGAGATATTACAAAGGCATGGCAAATTTTAAATTTTGGGTTTTTCCAACAAAATTATCTATTTAAATTTTCAGGATAAAAATAACTACATTACTGTTTCTTAATAATGTACACGCTTATAGAGATACATAACCTAATTTTATAAAATCTCCTTCATGTAGCATCCTTTGCTATCTGCATTATAGCCAAAAAATTATTTTCCTAAGTGGTTTACTCAATACATGAGAATAGAAGTATACCCAGTCCCAAACCAAGTTCAATGTTTTAGAATTTTGCTAAAAATAAGATTACTGATCGTACTAGTTTACATTTCTTAGTAATGAATTTCTATAGTTTAGTAGCTTAAAATAACATTACTTTATTACCTCAGTTTCTATGGACCTGCTCGGGATCTTACAATGCTGAAATCAATATGTCAGCCAGGGCTATAATCTTCTCTGCGTCTGTAAGTCTCCTTCCAATCTCACTGGTTGTTTGCAGAATTCTGTTCCTTGTAGTTACTGCACTCAAGTCCCAGTGTTCTCGCTGATTGTTGGCAGAAATCACTCTCAGTTTTTAAAGACTACCTTTGCTTCTTTCAGGCTAGAGAAAGCACACCTCTGCTGCCTTCCCTTTTTTTTTTTTTTTTTTTTTTTTTTTTTTTTTTTTTTTTTTTAAA
>NW_007767829.1:0-418 GCF_000696425.1 Galeopterus variegatus | reverse complement strand
AACCTGGGGCCTTGGTGTTATCAGCACCGCACTCTCCCGAGTGAGCCACAGGCCGGCCCTAATTTATGTATTTCTGTAAGCCACCTCCAATCTTGTTTTGAAGTAATGAAGGGTATTAAAAAATTGATTAAATAAACTAAACAAACTAATGTCTTTTCAATAACTACTGCTAAGCTTTTTCTTATTTTAATGTTTTAAAAATCTTACAGCAAGTTATATTTTATGTGACTAAAATCATTAAGTTTTCCTCTGTGATATCTTCCATTCTTGTTTAAGCTAAGAGAGTACAAAAAGTAAATGAGCCTTGAATTCTTAGTATGCTAGATAAAGAGATGAGGGAATGGGAAATAGACCTGCAGTTTTCCCTTTCTGCTTTTCTAGTTGTAACAACCTAAAGTACAGGTAAGTCATGGGACTC
>NW_007767828.1:5693-6128 GCF_000696425.1 Galeopterus variegatus | reverse complement strand
CCATGTGGCCATATGACCTTCAGTGTCTCATGAAGTCCTGTGTCCCTGAAAGCCAGCAGACAGTTCCTTCCACCTCCAGCTGAAGGCAGGGACCACGGCAGCCTCTCTCGCTCCAAGAAGAACCTCTGCCATACTGTTGGAGAAAGGATTTAGGTCAAATATCAGGAGGCTTCCCAGGTCATAGGGGGGCATGATATTAAATATTCTGGATCCTGGCCTGGAGTGGGGCAGATGAGGGAATCCTCCAGCTTTGGAGAGCCACCAGTGCTGGGGTGGCACTGGGCAGTGTATGGCGGCGTGCCGTGGACAGAAGAGGGTAGGAGTTAGCACTACGGAAGATCTGAGGTTCACATATACCCAAGGGGAAGGAAAACGATTAATCCTCTTCTGGCATATTTTCCTCTTCCTGGCATAATTCTCAGGTCATATAAAAAT
>NW_007767828.1:0-288 GCF_000696425.1 Galeopterus variegatus | reverse complement strand
GCTGAGTCCTGTTGCTGTTATGACAGAGTAAACAGGCCACGGCAGAGCCAAGGGCTGGGGCTCTGGTAATGAGGCTTTTCCGGGGGAGGGGGCCTGAGTGCGGCTCCCATCAGATAAGGTGGCCCTTTGTCGCCTCCTCCTTTGCTATTCTAATGAGGAACGCAACTGGGAGACAGGTGGGTCCAGCCCTGGCTGGGTACCTGCCTTCCCATCCTGCCTGAGAAGAGCCATGTGGCCATATGACCTTCAGTGTCTCATGAAGTCCTGTGTCCCTGAAAGCCAGCAGAC
>NW_007767827.1:5159-6128 GCF_000696425.1 Galeopterus variegatus | reverse complement strand
GCGGGAGCGCCGCCGCACTCCCAAGTGGCGCACTCTCCAGTGCACCACCGGGCCGGCCCAGAAGGCTTAAATTTTTATTAGAAGAGCACGGTGATCACGGGAAATGTTCCTAAAAAGCTTATGTGTATATATGTGTACACACATATACATACACAATACATACATACATACGTACTCCTTAAAGAAAATTAGAAATGTTTAAAGTTTAATTATTTCTATGGCTTAGTTACCTTGGTTTAAATATTGGATGATACTATTGAATAACACAATGTATATAAAGTACTTACAGTATCTGGGACATAATAAGTGCTCATTTATTGAAGGACCATTTTGAATGGGAACTCCAACCTTACTGGCAGAGATTTCATTTCAAGTCTGTGTAGAAATATTGAGAGGCTTGGTAAGCTGTCTTACTATCTTAGCCTTAAGTACTTTGGAACTGCCTAAATAATCATTTAATAGGCCCTGAAGGGAATCACACTGATTATTTTGGCAGGAAAAAGGATCACCCATCTTCAACACCTAACTTAGTCACCACATTTGGCTCTGAAAGACTTGCTTTCTTTTGAAAGGGAAATCAAGTCTCGAAAGAAAAAATGCCACAATCAAGAATGTTCAATAGAAAGTGATTCATATTTTAAACAATACTCCCCACCCCCAAAAGAGAATTATTGAGACATGCTTCATAAGCAATGATCCTCTGAGTAATGTCCCTCTTGATCACTAAAATGAATTTTAATCTGCCATATTGAGAGAGAACAAAGATCCTGCACAAATAAACTCTGGAAAGTTAATTGAACCAAATTAATTAATCAAATAGATAGTGAATACCCTCTTGGTGGAAAAAAAACTAAGCTAGGAACCGTGAAGGTAAGAGGGGATGGAAATATGGAGAAAAATGGCCCCCTTCCTCATAGAAATCAGAAGATGTCAGGGAAGGAGACGATCAGGTAAGAGACCGACTCTAAT
>NW_007767827.1:0-309 GCF_000696425.1 Galeopterus variegatus | reverse complement strand
TCTACATAAATTATTTGGAATTCTTCTGCATGGTAGATTTGTTTATTCTCCTCCATTTATCCATTTATTTAAACATTTCTTTATATCAGTATGAGCCCATGGATATTTATTTTATACTTTGGATTTTAATCCAGTACTGTTACTCTTTCTGATTGTTTTTCTAGTTCTGGCTGCTGGGAGCTCTTTCAGTTCGCTCCTATATCCCTTGACTCCATCAATGTAGGGTGTTGTTTCTGTATTTGTCTGTTTGTTTTAGCACTGTCTAACTTTCTGGCATTACAAGATGCTCCAGGCTTATCTTGTACATTT
>NW_007767826.1:5843-6128 GCF_000696425.1 Galeopterus variegatus | reverse complement strand
ATTCTCATTTTCCTGGGAAGCTCACTTGTGTTTAAAATCCCTAGTTTAATATTGCTTGCTACTGTTTGTTAATTTGGGATACATTACCTTCCAATTATCCTGGTCTTTTCTGAGGATATTTCTAATCCTTTACCTTAGATTATTGTTTTACTCACCTTCTGAGTCAAGAAAATCACTTGGCCTTTCTCTCAGCAAAACTCATTTAGTTCAAATAAATTAATGTCGGTATGTAATTTTTTTTCCAGAGGAAATGTGAAGTGTCTGTTTATTTGGGTGTTGAAAGCT
>NW_007767826.1:0-417 GCF_000696425.1 Galeopterus variegatus | reverse complement strand
TAGCCCAGCTCACATATATCTGGATAAATGGTAAAAGGAGCTTTGTCATGCTGAGGAAATTTTCAGTGGCACACTCGGGAGAGTGTGGGGCTGGGAGTGCTGCAGCGCTCCCGCCGCGGGTTCGGATCCTATATAGGGATGACTGGTGCACTCACAGTGAGCACGGTGCAGCCAGTCTCAAAAAGGACCAAAAATAAATAAATAATAAATAAAAAAATAAAAATAAAGATCATCTTCCTGATATATCATTTTTAATCCATTCAACAAACCCTTATAGAGAATAATTTTATGGGCTATTGCCTATTTGGGGGAGGTACTGGGTATACAAGTGTACTTCACAAAGTTCATGGAAAGATCCATATTAACTTTTAATTCTATTTTTCTGTGAACTTTTTGAAGTACCCCTGTGTATAGACA
>NW_007767825.1:5396-6129 GCF_000696425.1 Galeopterus variegatus | reverse complement strand
CACCTCTTTAATTAAGCAATCAAACTTGGCTTCACTAATAGTGGGACACCTAGAATTGAGGTGACCCTTGACATGATGAACTGTGGAGTAGCTAATGCCATCAATGAGGCGTTGTTGACGAAAAAATATTTAATCTGTGTTTAGTCCTGCCTGTCAATGTAATTTCCAGATTTCACAGAGTAAAAAGTTAAAGCATAACATGAGGAAACTATCAGACAAATCCAGAATGTGGGATGTTTTATGAAGCAATGGTGGGAGGAGAGAGAGGAAGGGGGGAGAAGGAGAGGAAAGGAGGGGAAGGGGGGAGGGAGGGAGGGAAGGGAGGAAGGGAGAGAGGGAGAGCAGGAGAGAAGGAGGGAGGGAGGAAAAAAGAAAAGAAAACAGGTAAGATAACCAAGTAGAACGCACAAACCTGGATTGGACTATGATCTGTAAAACAGTTCTGGAAACGTTCTTTCTACAATGAATGATATTGGAACATAGTCTGAACGTTCGGTGCAATTCTGGAATTATTAACTCTCTTGGGTGTTACTATGATTACGTAGAAGACTGTCTTTAACAAAAGCATGCTCAAGTATTCACAGGTGGAGTGTAATGGTGGTACCATAATTAATTTCAACAACAACAATACACACACAAAACATACAAAAACAAACTGTGAACAACTGCTGTATCTAAGTGAAGGATACGGAATGTTCATTCTTTCAACAGTTCTGTATATGAACATTTTCAC
>NW_007767825.1:0-483 GCF_000696425.1 Galeopterus variegatus | reverse complement strand
AAGCAAGTACTCAAAACCAATGGGGTCTAGTCAAAAGGCTGCAAGACTCCACTGGGGACCCCCTGGGGTCAGGTGTCAAAGGGTCCCACTGCCACATTTGGTACAATTTGAGTATAATAACAATAATTACAGTAATAATAGCAGCTGTAATTGATGGAAACACACTGAATAAATAAAACCACCCACGTCTACGGCAATACCTGGAGGAAGAGAGAAGATGAGAAGGAGTGGGAGTAGGTAGGAAAAGAAACTCTTCTCATAAACAGAATCATTAAGCCAGGCAAAGATCGTTAAATGAATGCCAAAACCATTATTTAAAAGGTTGCTGGTAAACAGAATATCCACACAGAGCCAAAAGTATCACCCTGGAGATCACTCATGAAGTGCAAAGCTGAGAAAGGACCTTTACAGTGGAAAACCCTGGCAGTCACCTCTTTAATTAAGCAATCAAACTTGGCTTCACTAATAGTGGGACACCTAGAA
>NW_007767824.1:5708-6129 GCF_000696425.1 Galeopterus variegatus | reverse complement strand
TTAGCTGTGGCTTCACAAAAGTGAATGTTGTTACTGTTCAGAGACAGAGAAGATCATTCCATGGTGCTGTCTGTGGGACTTCATCTCACTGTACCCTGTTTAGACTAAAGGATGTATTTTACAGAGAAGTATAAATTTTACATGCTTCTCTTTATTAATATAATTTTGCTTCACTTAAACACTACCATTTTAATTCTAAATTCTAAATTTCATTTATATGCTTAAGATTTTATGATGTTAAAATTCAATTTAGATCACCTTTTGAGCTAGTTACAATATTAGGATTATTTGAAACTCTTTTATTTTACTCAAAATGCTCTTGTTTTGTAGTTTTTTCTTCCCACCTTGCTGTTGGTGATATTCTTTCTGGGTTATACTCAGGTCTTCAACAATCCCCTTGTTGTCTTCCAATATTGCAGGA
>NW_007767824.1:0-206 GCF_000696425.1 Galeopterus variegatus | reverse complement strand
AATTAGCCAGTTCTCAAAAACACATATGAAATGAAAGGATGATGAAACATAGCAAACAAAATGCAATGATTGAGAGCTTATATAAAATCTTATCATCTCCCTCATAATGATTTATCAAAATCCCTATGAAAGAAAAACTTATTCGAAAAAAAAGTTAAATATGCCCCTCCCCCCAAATTGAAGAAATTAGTATTTATTTTTTTCAG
>NW_007767823.1:5724-6129 GCF_000696425.1 Galeopterus variegatus | reverse complement strand
CTCTTGGTCATAGTCTGTTGGGAAGTGTCAGCCTCAAGAATTTGTAGGTTGGTTCACCTCATTGTAACCACCTGGGCACTAGAAGATGAAAGAGATGTGCTGTCCTCACAAGCCTTGTTAGAGCACTTTACGTAGCTACCTGTGATGTACTATGCATAAACTCAACATTTTATAGGTATCTCTTCATTTTCTCCTCTCAAAACCCTATGAGGGAAGTATTACTATTCTGCTTTACTAACAAGAAGATTGAGGCTTAGCAAAGTGAATTTCCTTGCATCAGACCACACAGCTAAGAATGAGCTAGGAAGAACACAACAGTCCTGAAAACAAATTGCATTTCTTCTGTTCTAACACATTTTTTCTTGTTGTAAGATCTCTGAAATCAGGGTGCATCTGACAACCAAT
>NW_007767823.1:0-250 GCF_000696425.1 Galeopterus variegatus | reverse complement strand
GTTTATAACTATTGACCAGACGGTTAGTTCAATACAATCTATTCCTCCATTTCAGGAACTGGAACTTCCCACATCCCAGTTGAATTTGTCTTCTCGTCCAAACCTCCTGTGCTTCTACTGCTGTTGGTGCCCTGCCATAAGCCCAGTTAATTAGTGGGTGGTTCCTAATCCAGTTGTCTGCTCTCCCTGCTCTTGGTCATAGTCTGTTGGGAAGTGTCAGCCTCAAGAATTTGTAGGTTGGTTCACCTCA
>NW_007767822.1:5879-6129 GCF_000696425.1 Galeopterus variegatus | reverse complement strand
GCTCCCCAAAATCACAAAGAGAGGCTATTTCATCATCATCAATAAGTAAGAAGCTTTGAAATCATTTCAACCAGCCACTGTCTTTGCCCCACAAACTCCATGCGCTCACTGCATACACACACCTGAATTCACCTCCTAAACTCACCTCCGTCCCTGGGCACTGCCTGGTTCCTGCCACGCTCCCCCTCCCTGCACTCACAGCCCCCTCCACAGCCCGCATCCAACCCTGACCCCAGGGACCACACACTGC
>NW_007767822.1:0-380 GCF_000696425.1 Galeopterus variegatus | reverse complement strand
GGGAGAGCATGCGCCCATGAGGTCGCTGCAGGAGCCACCACGGGAGATTAGTTATCGCTCCCAGGGGACTCACAGGTGACTTCTGGGGAGGTTTGCACAACTCCACAAAAAGGACAGAAAAGCCAGGTCCTTGTTGTCTGGGAGGAGAGAAGACAGCTGGCAGGCAGCTCATGAGGGTGCTGAGCCCAGAGCAGACGACAGGGCTGTCTGGAGACTACAGCCAACGGGAGTGGCAGACAGATGGTGGGACCCCACCAGCCAGGCCTGGCAAGGGCCCGCGGAACTGACTCCTGACTCATTATCCCATACGCACACACACGCATGCATGCACACACACACACGACACATTCACATGCACAAGACACATGCACACACAACCC
>NW_007767821.1:5879-6129 GCF_000696425.1 Galeopterus variegatus | reverse complement strand
GCTGATTAGGCAGGTTTGGGGGGATTACACTGGCTGAAACTCTTATGGGACTGATAATAACTAGGAATATGTGTGCACGTATGAGATTGTGAACATATCTGAAAAGAAGCACTTTTTTAAAATAATTTTTTCCTGACCCTTTACCCATTCCTCTTCCTCCCTCTCTCTCTCCCCTCCCCCCACATCATATCTGTTCACTTGTCTTTACAAGTGCAAGAAATTGTTGTGATTGTTGTGTCTTCTCCCCCCC
>NW_007767821.1:0-544 GCF_000696425.1 Galeopterus variegatus | reverse complement strand
TTGCCTTCAACTGGTGATAGATTTCCTCTACTAGTTTCCATATTAAAAAGTTATTTGACTGACTTTTCCTGTTGTCACTAGATCCTTGATGTAATGAAGATTGTAACTTTATACAGCCATCTCTATAAAAATCTTAGTTCTTCAATTCAACCATTACTGAAATGAATCTCTTTGCTAACTTAAAAAAAGAAATCATTGCATTATAGTATATGTGACTTTGAATTCCAAGAAAATCTCCTGCCCTTTCTTTGGAGCTTTTTTATCATCCCCATTATACAATCATGATTACCTTAAAGAAGATGAGGATCTCAAGATGCTTTAAAGAGTAAGAACCAGACCAAACTGATAAAGGATATATTCGCCACTTATGTAAGAAAAATAAAGCAAGCCCGAAAACTTTATTTTGAATAGTCCAAAAAGGTCTATCCCCTCTCCCCCACCTTGAGAGCATGAAAGATTGAGCACAATGTTTTGGCTGTGGTTGCTGATTAGGCAGGTTTGGGGGGATTACACTGGCTGAAACTCTTATGGGACTGATAATAAC
>NW_007767820.1:4293-6129 GCF_000696425.1 Galeopterus variegatus | reverse complement strand
TAGTGCTTCTCACCCAGGCAGTCTCATTCCAGAGTCCATATTCTTAACTATCATGCTATACTAACTCTCATAAATGTTAAATATTATTATACTTATTACTGTTCTGGGTTTTTTGGTGGCTGGCCAGTATGGGGAGCTGAACCCCTGATGTTGGTGTTAGAACACTGCCAATGGGGCAGCCTGTTATACTTATTAATGACTAGGGAGAGATGTAGCTGAGCCACAGTATGTGTGAAAATAATTTTAAGGATGTAGGTTGGCAAAAAGTTCAATAGGAGCCAAATAAGTACAGTCTGTAATGAGGAGGTAACAGGCCTGGGCTACTTTTTTGAGTGTGGGTATATCAGCAAAGAGGCCTAAACAGACACAGAAGCAGGATTAGAAGAGAATGACCAGAGTGGCCAAACCATGGCATGTGAAGATAGCCAAAGGACCTGGGATGTTCTTTCTGAGGAAGAGACCCAGGGGGGACATGACAGCTGCCTTCTAAAGCCTGCCCTGTAGGGATCCAAGGCCTGGAACTGGGCCGAGTAGGGGTCAGTTCTAAATAGATGGATTTCAGCTCAATATCAGGAAGGCCTTTCTGACATGTCGACCCAGGGTGGACAACAGTGAGCATCCTGTCCTAGAGGCACCCAAGTGTTGGCAGAGCCCAAAGGTCTGGGATTCAAATACTGGACAAGTGGGTAGTGGCTGGAGAAGATAAGGTCCTTTCCAACCATGACATCCCAGGGCTGCAGGTCCATTGACCGATGTGACAAAAATAACAAAGCAGGTTGTTCCCTTTGGAGACACACTGATATATCTTGGTTATTTCTTTTCTCTTTCTTTTTTAAAATAAAAATTCTGGCTTGTCTTATCCAGGAAGGCCATTATCTGAAAGAGGCTCTTTGCAGAATGACCTATAGAAAACAGCTTTTGATGAGGGAGGTCTGGAAGTGTGAAGCGTTGGAGTTGTCTTATCCAGGAAGGCCATTATCTGAAAGAGGCTCTTTGCAGAATGACCTATAGAAAACGGCTTTTGATGAGGGAGGTCTGGAAGTGTGAAGTGTTGGAATCTGGAAGTGTGAAGCGTTGGAGGAAGGAATAAAGGTAGCTAAGGGGCAGCTGGAGGACTTAGGGTAACTGGGATGGGAAGCAAGAGGGGAAAAATAGGTGCTATAAGGGGAAAAAGCAGCAATGGTCACTTGAGGCTAGTTGGAGCTATTTTTCAAAGCTGGATGAGGACCATGAGCACATGCATCACCTGGAGGCTTGTGAGAAACACCCCAGACCACTGAGTCTGAAACTGCATTTTTAGCAAGCTCCCCAGGTGATTTGTGTGCACACGAAAGATGAAAAGCATGAAAAAGTGGCGATCATCTAAGGGAGACCCAGGCTCAGATGGACGGCTGCATTCACCTCTGAAAACAAGAGAGGGCAGAAATGCTTGGGGCAACAGGCAGAGCTCAGAGCTGGAGTCTGGTCTCCATGGGGACAACCCAGCTGTGATTCTAGCCCAGATGCTCCAATTATGTCACTTTCTTTATCTAGTCAGGTTCAGAACAGTCAGTTAAATTTGCATAAGGAAGCCTGTGGTAATGGGGCTCGTGGGCACAGGTACTCATCTGACATCTAATTAAGCCATCTTGGTAAATCATCTCTAGAATGCCTGTTGTTATTTTAGGAAACAACATAAAGAGAATGTTAATTAAAAGTAACACCCTGGGTGGGAATTTTTACTTCATTCCAGGGGTTGGCAAGTAAAGCACCTTGGAATTTTTTTTTTAAGGTACATTTTTATGAATTTTCATTGATCACACAGTCTCAAAGCTTGTCTATTTTGAAGTTTTTTTT
>NW_007767820.1:0-209 GCF_000696425.1 Galeopterus variegatus | reverse complement strand
AGGGTGCAAAATTTCAGGAGACATGCACTCTCAGGTGCTGACCCTGCACTTGCATGACTCAAGAGTGGCTGCTGCCTTAAATTTTGATCCTAGTCTCCGTCCTGCCCAGCTTTGTGGTGTAACAGTCCTCCCCCAACCTCCGCCCCACGCCTCTGAGCATTCTGTGCTTTGGTACTTTTACTTTTCTTGTTGCTAGATCCTCCTAAGAC
>NW_007767819.1:5915-6129 GCF_000696425.1 Galeopterus variegatus | reverse complement strand
TGTGATGACAGAAATGTAAATGCAGGCCAGTATTATAGCCACGTGGTACCTCTGGCTATTGTACCAGTGTGACTGAGTAGTTGAGTTTTAAACTTAAAAATTTTAGTTAATTTATATTCTAATTAGACAGCACACCTATAGAAGCCCCATAGGACTACAATCTTACAGCAGTGTGTGATAGCCAAGTCTAAATTCACATTAGAAAGATGGTAGC
>NW_007767819.1:0-387 GCF_000696425.1 Galeopterus variegatus | reverse complement strand
TATATTGTAAATAATTTTTAGGTCATTTATGTAAATTTAGATCATTGCCTTGAATAGAGGCATCGTATTTTATAGTATGCAAGTAATTATTTATTTAACCATTTCCCTTAGGTATGGATTATACGGTTGTGTTGTTAAAAAATTTTGCATTTATGTTGTTTATACGACTTATAGTATGTGGCAGTAAATATAAATATATGTGTATTTACAAGGATGTGTATGAATATATTTATAAATAAATACACATGCACCTTTTTTTTTTGGCCCCGTGTATATAGTATCTGCTATATGAAATCTCCTGAGCAGAGCTGTCCACTAGAACCGTTTGTGATGACAGAAATGTAAATGCAGGCCAGTATTATAGCCACGTGGTACCTCTGGCTATTG
>NW_007767818.1:5760-6129 GCF_000696425.1 Galeopterus variegatus | reverse complement strand
AATTGTGAAGACTCTGCCTGAGATATGATTGATGTTGGTGATTTTATACAGGATAAACCATATTTTAAAAAATAATGGTTTTTACTCAGCAAATACAAACACTAGTATTGATGTTCTTTCAATATCCAATGATCTTTGAATGGTGAAAACTGGGTAATGAGAAATTTACATAAATCTACTTTACCCAGACTCACATTGAAGGGATTATTTGGGTTTTGGCATTATTTAAAGTTGGAGGGCTTGTGTTGCATTCTGACTCTGCCACTGATTGGCTTAGGTAACAGAAAGAGAAGACTCCTTTCTGAATGTCTCTTTCCTCAGATGCAAAATAGAGATTAAAACTACCCATCCTGAAGGATTGTTATGAGG
>NW_007767818.1:0-404 GCF_000696425.1 Galeopterus variegatus | reverse complement strand
GTGGCTATTGTGGTGGCTGTGGTGGGCCACCCATGTGGAAGTGGTGTTTTGGGAGTGCTCCTTGCCTGGTTGCAGGAGGAGGGGTCGGTCTCTGGCTCCATACCTCAGGACCCTGGGCGGGCCCATTGGACCATATCTTTATTAATCAAAAATTTCAAAAATACACCAAAGGAAAAAAAAGTTCATTCTCCTGATGTCTTCCTTAAACAATTGGTCACATAGAAGCCAATATTTCTTTGGTATTTTTTTGTTTGTTTTTGTGGCTGACCAGTAGTCAATATTAAAATATCATTTTTTTCTTTAGATAACTGTATACTAGTGCAGAGAAAATTAATTAATACAAAATTGTGAAGACTCTGCCTGAGATATGATTGATGTTGGTGATTTTATACAGGATAAACCAT
>NW_007767817.1:5928-6129 GCF_000696425.1 Galeopterus variegatus | reverse complement strand
TTAGTTAAAAGTATCCTTCAATTTTAATGTAATTTGAGTTAGAGAAGTGTACTTCTTACTGATTATGTTTGAATACGTATATTTTCTTCTTATTTGTATTTCAGATGGTCCTCATTATATGTCTTCCTTGTCGTATTTGACAGACAGTAGCCTGAGTGAGGAAATGAGTCAATTTGATTTCTCAACTGGAGTTCAGAGCTA
>NW_007767817.1:0-312 GCF_000696425.1 Galeopterus variegatus | reverse complement strand
TTTTTCAGTAGCATTTCTTCCCACATTTATCTTAGACATAATGAGCAAAATGTCCATCATCAAAATTCTAATTGCAAAGAAATTCTGTTAGTCATGTCCAGAAATCGGATCTGGATTAACTTGGTTCTTTGTCTGTGACAGTAGAGAGTAGCTGCATGACAATGACAAAAGCAAAGGGAGGCCTCTGGCCCGTCTTCTTCGTGCTTCGTAAATCCTTAACATGGGTTAAGATCATGGGGTTGAGTGAGGCCTTAGTTAAAAGTATCCTTCAATTTTAATGTAATTTGAGTTAGAGAAGTATACTTCTTACTG
>NW_007767816.1:5911-6129 GCF_000696425.1 Galeopterus variegatus | reverse complement strand
ACTATGAAGCAATCTGGAGTGAGGCAGGGTGTTCCCAGTAAGTGACCACGGGCAGGTTTGACTCTTGACAGTGGATACTACTCAATCTCTGAGTGGTAGATAATTTTTGATAATTCTGACAATACTGATAAAAAGTTACTGCCTGAAGTCAGTTACCTGCAGGGAAATAGGTAAAATCTATATCTATGCTTAGGGTAAATGGGGACATGAAAAATATG
>NW_007767816.1:0-284 GCF_000696425.1 Galeopterus variegatus | reverse complement strand
ATTTCCCATCTGTTAGAAGGGGTATAATTATCCATTCTTCACAGGTATTAAAAAGATTAAATTAGCTTCCTATGGAATTTTGTCTAGTATATTATATAAATGTTGACTAAATGGTGGCTTCTTCTTATTTTAATTTCTCATTCTTTTACTAGACTGGAGTTTTTTTTTAGGTTTGGACTTTCATATCTGAAGTACAGAGGCCTTGATGAGAAGGTACCTGCGGACTATGAAGCAATCTGGAGTGAGGCAGGGTGTTCCCAGTAAGTGACCACGGGCAGGTTTGA
>NW_007767815.1:5897-6129 GCF_000696425.1 Galeopterus variegatus | reverse complement strand
CAATCTATTGGGACTTATCCTCAAAATAATACTTTAATGTATAGGATAAGAGGAGGTCCTGTTTATACTGGCAAATGAGGTTTTCATTGGCTCACAACAAGCAGTAAACAGTGTTTACTGTTTAGCCTTTATATAGTAGTTTATATTGCATAGTAACTTAATAGCCAGTTTTACTAGTTATTGGTAATTATTGTGTCATAACAGTACAGAGGTGGCTAGGGAACAAAAAAAA
>NW_007767815.1:2534-2741 GCF_000696425.1 Galeopterus variegatus | reverse complement strand
TCCTAGTGGTGATGCTCTCAGGGTGGAAATTTCTGAGGAATTTCAGATCCATCATGCCCACACTAGTGGCTGCTAGGCTGCTGGTTTGCAAGACTACCAAGGAGCTGAAGAGAGGAGAATGGGAGTAGGTCAAGTTAAATGCCACAAAGCTGACTGTTCTTATGATATTTTGCTGTTCTTGAATAAACATTCCTCGGATTGTTGTAA
>NW_007767815.1:0-313 GCF_000696425.1 Galeopterus variegatus | reverse complement strand
CTGTTTTCCACATTAGCTGTGACATTTGACTTTCCTACCAGTTTCTCCACATCTTTGCCAACACTTGGTATAATGAGCCTTTTAATTCTAGCCATTCTGACAGAGGTGTAGAGGTATCTCTCTGTGATTTTAATTTCCATTTCCTAATGATTATTTGAGTACCTTTTTATGTGCTTAAGTCACATCCGTATATCTTCTTTGGTGAAGTGTCTGGTACATTTTTGCCCCTTTTTACTGGGTTGTTTATTTTTGTATTATTGAGTTTTGAGAGAACTTGATATATTTTGGATATAGGTTCTTTGTAAGGTATACA
>NW_007767814.1:5802-6129 GCF_000696425.1 Galeopterus variegatus | reverse complement strand
GAAGGCAAACTAAAACCACAGTGAGACGTCACTACATGCAAATCAGATGGGTAAAATAAAACAGACAAAAAAGATCAAATCTTAGCAAGGATGTGGAACAACCAGAATGCTCATATACTAATGGGAATGTAATTAGTCCAATAAAAAAAAAAAAATACTGGCAGTTTCTAATAAGATTAGCTCAAGCATATCTTATGACCCAGAGTCCCATCCCTAGATATATGGTGTGCAGCGATATGTACATATATGCATCAGAAGAAATGCACTACAGTGCTCATAACAGTGCTACACAGAATAACTTGAAGCTAATATTACCCAAATATCATC
>NW_007767814.1:0-360 GCF_000696425.1 Galeopterus variegatus | reverse complement strand
GGTCGGAAGGGGATTGTTTTAGCTGCTGGGGTAGGATTGTTTTAGATGATGGGCTGAGCGTCCAGGCAGCTGGCAAGGCGGTCCTGGAGCCTGTGCAGAGCAGGCAGGGGACGCGGGGGCAGCCTCCTTCCCCCACACGTCGCAGAGCTTGCTGCCCTGTTTCCTTTCCTCCTCTTTGCTTGGTATCTTTCCCTCCCTTTTCTACTTCTTTCTTTCTTTCTTTGTTCCTTTCGTCCTGTGCTTTTCTGCCTTCTCTGTGGCCTGTGGTTTGGGAGCCCTCTTCAGAAACCAAACCAGCACTCACTTGGAGAAGCAGTTAACCCATTGGACATGTAGAGTGTTGGGTTTTTAAAGAGATGC
>NW_007767813.1:5770-6129 GCF_000696425.1 Galeopterus variegatus | reverse complement strand
TTCTGTATTTCTCATTCTGATTTGTAGGAGATCTCTTAATATTCTTAATACTAACTCTGGAATTAAAAAATCTCTACTCACTTTCTGTGACTCTTTTCATACTATTTATGGCACCTTTTTATGAATATAAGTTTTTTTATTTTAATGTAATTAGACATATTCATCTTTTCCTTTACGGATTTCGCCTTTTGTATCTTCCTCACTCTCCTACACTCTCTTATATAGTCTTCTAAAATTTTAATTTTTTTCTTTCATAGTTAAGCCTTTAATCTACATGGATGTGTATAAGGTGTGATCGGTGTGACAGATTGCACAGATGTCTGCAATTATTTCCCTCCCTGTATCCATGTCTCTTAGTA
>NW_007767813.1:0-265 GCF_000696425.1 Galeopterus variegatus | reverse complement strand
GGTTGAGAATTTGTATTTCTAGTTTGTTGAGTATTTTGATCATAAAGAATGTTGAATTTTGTCAAATACTCTTTATGCATATATTGAGATAACAGATTTCATTTTGTCTTTGTGCAAACTTGGTTCTGGACCTTTCAGGTGTCCCTTTTTTATTATGAAGAAGTGAATGAAGTATACAGCCATGGTTTCCAGAAGAAAGTGTAACAGGCTACTTTAGGGCTTGGCTAAGACCTGGGATTCGATCTGTGGAGCTCTTCCATGCAAT
>NW_007767812.1:5782-6129 GCF_000696425.1 Galeopterus variegatus | reverse complement strand
TTAAACCTGGCAGTACTTAACAAAAACCTTTTCGTCTACCCAAAACCTACTGAGTCAGAATGCTGTAGGAGTAGGCCTGGGAATATGTCTCATTAACGTGTTTTCCTGGTGACATTTGTGCAGCTAACAAGGCAGCAGATGAAGGCCACATCTGGTAACCAGTGATAGAATAATGAATAATGAATGTCTGATTCAAAAATCATGTTAGTGAGATTTTTTCATAATTCACCTACTCAACAAATACTTATTGAGTGTATAGAGCAGTGAACAAAAGAGACAAAAATCCCCACCCTCAGGTTTATGTACTAGTGGAAACTTAAAGTCAACTTACTCTTAATTAAAAACCT
>NW_007767812.1:0-298 GCF_000696425.1 Galeopterus variegatus | reverse complement strand
AGTTGTGACAACCAAAAATGGTCCAGACACTGCCAAATGCCTCCTGGGGGGCAAAATTGCCCCCTGTTGAGAATCACTGATCTATAAGAAATATGCTGGCTAGTCCAATAATATCAGAATTACCAAGTTTCCATATTATACTATATAAAAAGGTTATGTAGTATTACTGTGAAAAAGTAAACAGTTTCAAAGTATTTTACAAATATGGGCTCTTCTCAAGGGATAGATTTTTTAGTCTTAAACCTGGCAGTACTTAACAAAAACCTTTTCGTCTACCCAAAACCTACTGAGTCAGAAT
>NW_007767811.1:5674-6129 GCF_000696425.1 Galeopterus variegatus | reverse complement strand
AAATCCTTTTGCCATCATGTTCCAAGTGATAGCTCAAATCTGTCCTCAGAATGATCCCCCTCCCAAGTCTCTACCCTAGCTTCTATTCACTGACACTAATATTTAATGGTGATAAAACCCCCAAACAAACTGTCAATACTGCCATGGCAACTTCATAGGATGTTTTGAGGGTTAACTGAGATAATACAAGCAAAGTCCTTAGATAGTGACTGCCATCTTGCAAATGGCCAATAATTCGTATTTTAAAATAACAAAAAAAAATTTAAAAATACCTTGTTAGAATCTATAAACACATGTTTGATGTGCTAACGGCCCCTAAGGTTATAAACATAAATGAGAGCTATAAATTGCTGCGTATTGTCAAGAATTAGATGTTTATCAGAGTTTCAGTTGTCACACACACACACACACACACACACATTCTGGGAATCAGTTTTCGTGATTCCATAACTTTT
>NW_007767811.1:0-540 GCF_000696425.1 Galeopterus variegatus | reverse complement strand
AGCCGGGCCAAGGGCTCTTCACTCCCCATTTGGAGCTCTTTGCACTAAGGCACCTACCATTTAAGGACCCATCTTTCCGGTCCAGTTCATTATCTCCTACCTCAGTTTTCATTTCCATAAGGGATCATAGGAGCAGGGCTGCTAGGTACAACTGTGCAGGTTATGGACTGCACAATTTCACGGGGTTTCATTTGCATCAAAATCTATATGAATGGCACCCTCTGGTGTTGTGCAGAGCACAACCTGTATGTACATACTTAAGAGTCCTACTCAGGAGGATGGATCTGGAATTCATTCTTCAGCAAGGATGGCAAATACTCATTACATTTAGTGACACTTCTTTCTCCAGTACCCGTGACAAGCATTGCCTGTCAGTCATGTCACTCTTTCCCACTGAGCTCAGACTTAATCTCAGAGTCTTTCTCAACCCAATCCTCTAGGTTCCCACCAGTTTTCAATTGTAGCTGGCACTTGAGCTAAAATCCTTTTGCCATCATGTTCCAAGTGATAGCTCAAATCTGTCCTCAGAATGATCCCCCT
>NW_007767810.1:5375-6129 GCF_000696425.1 Galeopterus variegatus | reverse complement strand
CTCAGAAATTAAAAATGTGATATCAGAAATGGAAAACTTAATAGACAGTTTAGAAGATAAAATTGAGAAAATTCCACCACAAAAACAAAGTCATAGAAAGTGGGGGACAGGAGATAAAAGGATTAGAGGACCTATTCAGGGTGTCCAGCATCTGGATAACGGGAGTTCTGAAGAGAGTGAACAGAGGAAACAGAAGGTGGTAATTTGAGAAAACGTCCCCCCACTGAAGAACATGAAACTTTCCATCGAAAGGGCCAAGCCTAGTGAATGCAAAGAGAAAGACCTCGGGATTTGGGAGGTGAAAATTGCTGCCTCTGGGGAAAGGACATAGTGGGGCCACTTCTTTTAAACAAGCCCTGAAGAATACTCAGCTCTTCAAACTATGCACGTGTATAACTCGGATTTACAAAACAGAACTACGGGGTAAAAAGATATTAATAGGTGTTTATGAAAGAGAAAATCCAAATGGCCAAGAAACCTGAGAAAATCCTAAATTTCTCTCATAAACAGGGAGTGTGTTGTGATAAATGGAGAGGAAAAAAAAACATACATATAATCCACTAGGTTGTGCAGTGGGCGAGTTCCTCCAGGACCTGGCCCCTGCCATGACTGGTCTCCCTACTGCCCTGTTGCTATGGTTCCTTCCACTTAGGGGTGAGAAACGGGGTGGGGGTGTCCATGGGTGGGCTGCAGCCGTGTGTTGCAAGACCGCTGGTGATCTGTTTCATCTTCAGTATTTTTTTTTTTTTTTTTT
>NW_007767810.1:0-370 GCF_000696425.1 Galeopterus variegatus | reverse complement strand
GAGTCTTGTTCCCACCCTGCTCTCAGAACCCTGCCTGCTCTCCCAGGCAGGAGATTGGAAGCGCCTGGCTGGACCGAAAGACGAGACTGAAGATAAGACATCTCGGGTTCCCCAACACAGGGCCCAGCAGATCACCCGACAGTGAAGCTCACAAGCCCCTCCTGGGCTCTCAAAGCTCCCAACCAGCATTTAGCATCCCACTCTTAAATGTGTATAGTCAGCCAAGCATCACCCCACACGATGTCCTAATAGGAATGACAGAGCCCAATCCAATGACAATGGAGCGGCCTGGACAACACAGAGACTGCGAGGAGAAGACCCCTGAAGAGTCTCAGAAATTTAAAAGAAAAGAAAAAAATCCCTCCTTGAA
>NW_007767809.1:0-6129 GCF_000696425.1 Galeopterus variegatus | reverse complement strand
AGATGCATACCCCATAAGATATCAAAAGCAATAATTAAAACCTGGACTTGATAAGACACTGTATTACTAGAACAGAACAGATATTCAGAAACAGTTTTGAGTGTGATTCAAAATGTAGTATGTGATAAAAGTATCATTGCAAGTCAATAGGGAAAGGATAGATTGTAAATACAGTTGTAAAAACCAGCTGGTGGTTTGGAGGGAAAATCAGATACTTATATCATCTTTACATCAAAATAATCATTAAATTATTTGAGAAAGTATAAAAGTTGATATCTGTATTCTGCTTTGATAGAGAAAAGACTATTTAAATACTCCCCCCAAGACTGATAGGCTTTTAACACTTAAAAATTTAAACTTTTTTTTTACTATGTCTCTCATTGCAAAGAAAACAATTAAGAAGTAAATAAGAATATATTTACATTATATAAAAGAGAGTAAAATAATACTTTTAATAGATTTAAAATTATGTAAGTCAATTAAAAGAAAATAAGTAACAATGATGTGTAGCCAATTACCTGAAGAAAACATTCAAATAGCCACAAAAAAAGAAAATATATATATATATATATACACACACATACACACACACACACACCCATATATGTAGTGCTATATATGAAAGCACAATTTTTTCAATCACTTTATTGGGTGTCTACTCCGTGTTAGGCAGAGTTCTAGGCATTCTAAGTCAACGTAAGTGTGATATGTAGAGATACGGATATATAAGTATATGATTCTTCTCTCTGTGTTAAGAGATGATGGTTCTTGTCTCACTTGCTTTTCTACATATTTTACATATAGTATAAAACTGCTTTATACTTAGGGCACTATATATATGCACACACACACTATATACTATATATAAACTATATATAGCTTTATATATATATATATACTATATACATACACACACTACATATACTTTACATATATATATATATATATGTATAGTATATATAGAGAGAGAGAGCTTAAAAATTATTCACTCTTCGAGTCAGCAATTAATTTCAATTCCAGGAATTTCTCTAAAGGAAATTATTGTATTTTTCTTACAAAAATGTTCACTGAAGGAAAAATTATAAGTAACTTGGGTAACTAATGCTTTGGGACTCTTCAATATAAACACTCTTTTAAGAAAAACCAAGGAGTGTTTTGCTGTTTCTAAAATCGGCCATCAAACGCATTAAGGCATCTGGCTATTTCATGCCTCACTAGATTAAGCCAACTGAGGCCTTTTAGCTTCTACAATTGCACAAAAACCAGGGAGTTGTTTGAAGGGCAATCAAATTGGAATTGAAAGTCCTATATTTCTTTTGATCTGCTACTTAAAACCACTTAATAGGTCCTCCCCCTCTTCCTGTGTCTCTTCCCCTCCCTACCCTTCATGTGCGGAACAACTCAAGCTAATTCCATTCTGTGGCCTAAAGCAAGGTGGGCACCTGTTCCGACAGGGGGGAACAGGCAGCCCTGGTGGCCACAGGGGAAGCAGCGTGCGAGTGTGGGGGTGGGGCCCCTGTGCGAGGACACTGTCCATTGGTGGGTGTCAGAGCCCCAGCAGTGAGAAGAAACTGCCCTCCCCAGGGTGGCCTGGCCGGGAGGTTGAAACCCAAGCAGGTTGAGGGGACATTCGTGTAGGGAAGCGGGTGGCTGTGGACAGGAAGTTGGTTATTTACAGGGGAGTGACCAAAAAATTAATTACCTTATGGATAACTCAAACTAGGTTTGTTTATTGTCACTGAAGGGAGTTAACAACAGTGGAAAGAAGGAGATTAGAATAAACCTCTTCTGATGTCAGACTGCAGTTCAGTGTGTTGGTGTAAACTCATGGTTTTCAAAGCACGTGGATAGATATAGAAATACAAATAAATGTAAATGTGTACTTATGTGTGTGTGTTCAAGCTCTGTCTGCTGAACGAGACTGAGAAGATGTCATCTGGTAGGAATGAGACCACCTAGTGCCCGTTTTCTACTGTGAAGAAGCTAGACTCTATGGAGAAAGCTTCAGGCTGGGGAAAAAAAAAAAACTTGTAAGTTACACCTGAAAAATTTTGTTTTGCCAGAAGACAAAGAAGTGATCCAATTAAGATGGAAATAATAAAAGCACTGAGAAGCCAGTTTGAAGGAACTGCATGGGTCAACTCAAGGACCACTGGGGCATCCAAATAAGTAATGAGAGTAATAGTTTAAGACTCATTGAGGGGCCGGCCTGGTGGCGCACTGGATTCGGATCCCACATACAGACCGGTTCCCGCTCACTGGCTGAGCGAGGCGCGGGAGCAACACCGAGGGTTGCAATCCCATTGCCGGTCCCCGGTCCGGTACGGGGGCAACACTGAGGGTTGCGATCCATTGCCGGACACGGAAAAAGACAAAAAAGACCCATTGAATAGAAAAGGATACCCTGAGTTCGTATAGATGAAAACAAGTTAATAGTTTGAAAGCATGATGAGGAACAGGATATTTACATATTTTCAAAGTATATTCCCACAAAATATTTTAATTATAAAGAAGAAAAAAAAAGCTTAGCGGTGGAAAATCCTGGACAATATCACCTTACTCCATAATCAAAGCAAACTTCACCAGTGTGTAGACAAACCAACAACGTGCACCACTTGAGGTCAAAATGAGAACACAGTGCCAAAGACACATACCCTGAATCAGGTCACGTAAGCATCAGACAAACCCAAACTGAGAAATGCTCTGCTAAATAATGGGTCTTTATTATTCAAAGGCATCAGGACCATGATATTCATGGGGAGACAGGAACTCCTGCAGACTGAAGACTGAGCAGCTGTGACAACCAACCTCAAGGCTTGTTTCTGATCTTTTGCTACAAAACACATCATTTGTACAACTGGCAAAACTTGTCTGGGGCCTGAAGATTATAAAGTAGTAACATATCTATATTACTACTTTGATGGTAGTGTTTTGCTATGTATTTTCCTTGTTAAAACACTAACGTATTCAGAGTTGATGGGGCTTTGGGTTGGCCACTGACTTTCAAGTAGATCTGGAAGGAAAAAGTTTTTTACACTGTAATTCCAAATTTTGTAAAGTTGTGATTGTCACAAAGGAAAAAAGAAATACTGCTTTATACGTTGTATGAGCTTTTTAACTTCTCAGCTTTGGATTCTTCTTTTGTACAAGGTAAAGTTAGAAATAAATAAGATAATGAGTATGAAACACTATGCAAACTATGAAGCATTATTGAACATAAGTTATTGCTGTAAATAATAAAAATATACTGCATTAATAAAATCACTCACCCATCGTTCCTTCATTCATCTATTCAACAAACACGTCATTGGTGTCACGCATGGTGCTGAAATGCAATCTCAGGAAGACGTAGGAGAGCATGAAGCATGGTAAGGGAGAGAGAATCAGTAAGTCGTTCCTTCTGGCAGAGTATAGTAAGGGCCACTGTATAGAAAACCGCAGATTATAATGGGAGGACTGATCACATTAGTCAGAACCCAATGCTGGGTAAGAGTTTATGAAATAGTGATGCGTAAACTGCGTATGGTAGGATAAGATGCAATTTGAAGAAGGGGAGAGACCATTTTAGATAGAGCCAGCAGAATGCATGATGCCTCAGAGTCATGAACACGATCTATTTTGTAGTTCAGAAGGGGCTGGAGAAAACGGTGCCCATGGGAGGAGTAGGACGAGATCATTACATGAGACAGGCATGTAGGGATGCACAATGAAGGGCACCATGTCCTAAGCTAAAACTTAGGTGATACGTTAGAAAGAATTTTCACGAACTGATTTATTTCACCAGAACAATGATCTTGCAGTGGTAAGCACGATAACTAATGTTGGTTTCAAGAGCCCAGAGGTGGGAGTACTGGGGGGTGTCTGTAGCACCATGTTGCATCACCTAGCAGTGGGTACTGGTCCTCTTCACTGTAACAGGGATTCTAAGAGGAAGACAAGATTAAGATAATGAAGAACTCAGTCCTGCGGATCCTGAGAGTGAATTTTCTGCAGGACTCCCCAGATGAAGATAGAAAGGATTAAACCACTTTATTGAAAACGCTGTATGCAGAGGCGCAGGCAGAAGCCAGCTCTGTTCTCTGACCACTCCATGTTAATACACTCAGCAGACCCGTCCTTCTCAGCCCCTGGGAAGAAATTCAGGCAGGCCATGTACCTTTCCCACTCCCTTTTAGTCACAAGCACAGTCTCATTTCAGGTTTTATATAGTCCCCTCTGGTACACAGTCAAAATCGCAAGTTCTGGTCCCTTTAAACTTTTCCCTGTCCCTGTCTGGCCTGCTTCAGGCTTGGAACTCTGCACAGGAGGAATGGGGTCTGGCCAGCTCCTTTCCTCACAGTTTCCTCCCCGTGTTCTTTGGGTTTCCACTCAAGCTCCCCAGGATGAGGTTCAGGATAGTGAGTCGGGGGGTGGTGAGGGGTGACACCTTCTAACATAGTAGTAGCTACAACCTGGCACTAGTGGCCGTGAGTATGACAGATGCAGCAAAGCTCAGCTTCTTCAGTTGCCTATTTGCTGGCCTGGTGAATGTCCCCAGCTGGGGTCCTCCATCTGTAATTTGGCATGAGCTCCTCTTACTCATGGCTAAAATGTACCCTTTGGCCCCTGGGCTTCCTCGGGCCTATCTTTATGGTGGAGTCTCTTTCCTCCACCATGTACTCTCTTGAATGGGATTCCTTTTAAGGGAACTCCAAGCCAGCCACCATCTGAAAGGTCATATTTGGTTCCCCCAAACTCGAATGTGTCCTCCCACTGTGAAAGTACTAGCTGGCCCCCACACAGTCACTTTTCTTTGCTTTTCAAGCATTCAGGTGACAGCTCCAGTCCAAGCCTCTTGCCTTTAGGCTTTGTTGGTACGAGTCAAGTATCAGTAGCCATGTCTCTCACTCCAGGGGCATATGCCAAGCCCTCCGAAGATGCTCTTAGAACCTCCTTTCCTTTGATTTGAGGTGAGGGGAAGCCCCATCCCCTTTCACACATGTAGAGAGAAAAATGCCATGATTTTATCACTTTCTGGTATCTTAACATCTCAACTTTTTATGTATAAAGTGAGCAATGAACTGGCAGAAAAATTTTACAATCTTGGAGCATTGCTGTTAGGATATGCATGTTTTGGCTGCCTTTGTTTTTATGTTATGCTTGGAGTTTAAGGCCTTTGCCAAAACCCTGAAAGATCCCTTTGCAAGTACACTGACATGGACTAGAGACATAAAATTGGGGGTTAATGACTCAAAAGAAAATGCTTGACTCTGAGAAATTCCTATTACAGCCAAAGGGTTGGCATTTGTCTAGGAGTACTTGAAAAGCTGTTTGAGTTTCTTTTATTACTCTTTTTTCATCTCTGGTTAGCTGTTTTCAGATAATGACTAGTTGTTAACCAGGTTAAGGTAGCATCTAACCAGGTTAGATACACATTTAGCATGGGTAAACCAAGAAGGAGCATTATGCATACACACTCACTCACATGTGTTTTGCAAAGTAGCACTGTATGCTATTTTATTTTAACTTCACTTCATTTAATAACTAAAAGGTTTTTGATCGATTTCACTCATCATGCAAGAACTATATAAAGGCAGTGTCTGCCAGCAGAACAAAACCACAGCTAGTATGAGAAGCACAAGGAAGTCTTGCTGCACCTGTGACAGCTACCATTTCCTGCAGCTGTCCTGTACAGGGTGGATGTGCTATGCTGGTGACAATCACACTTGACTCAGCAAACTGTGAACTCAGCTCTGTCAGTGAGGATTCTGTTACTTGCTTTTCATAACATGAGAAAAGGAGATAAGGTGATTTTTAAATTGTGGCATATACTATAAAGCAAATATATTTCACAGGGCCTAGTTTCTTGTACTTTCAGGTTTAGTCTAACTTTTTAAAGTACGTATAAAATGTTGACCTTGCAAAAAACAGAAAATTTTCCACAGGCTATAATCTCTGTTGTAAGATAAATAATTGTAACACAGCAAGGCTGCTGGTTCCAAGACAAACAAGGTACTGATTGATATGTGAAGATACTGGGAAGCTGTACAGGGAGAAGGAATGTTTGCTAAGATCAAGTTTTTGTTGATGGATCACTTAAATTGCCTTATAGAATGTCACTTTGCTTGTTTTACTGAATGTTACCAGCCT
>NW_007767808.1:6405-7241 GCF_000696425.1 Galeopterus variegatus | reverse complement strand
ACCTCCCCATGGGTCACACTTTGTACCTCACCTTTAAGGGCCTGCTGGGGCCTTGACTCTTGTTATAGGTCTAGAATCAAAGATGGGGGTGGGGGCGGGTCCTGAGGAGAATCAGCATTGTCATGCTCAATGACTGCCTCAGGGGAAGCCATTACTGTGTCCTTAGTCCATGCGGAGTTAATCACCTCAGGCAGAGGTGGAAAAGCTATTGTCACTGGGGATGGGGGTGGGGAGTTCATTTCTGGCAAACAGGACTCAATGCATTTTAGGGGTTCCACGTCCCCAGCCTCATCAGGGTCTTCCCACACGTCCCCATCCCAACTTGCGGGATCCCATTTTTTCCCAACCAATGCCCTCACTTTAACAGTAGATACCCCGTGAGGCTGATAATTCAACTGCCACTGTAGTTCAGCCAATCTTGTGATGAAAGCTTGTGTTTGATTTTTGGCAATTTTAGATCTGCAGGTACTGGAGAGAAGATTCTGGACTAGAGCACACTTAGAAACTTTTAGGTCAACTATGTGGCGCTTGAGCTGAGAACTCGCACCCCTGAGCTCTTCCCTTTCTTTCCTCACTTGGTCCAGCGACAGAACTGAGGTTACCAGAGATGGGAAAGGGGGAGGGGAGGGGGTAAGGGAAGAATTGGTAAAGGGCCACGAAAAGCGATTACATTGTATAATGTTGAATATACTAATTATCCTGATTTGAGCATCACATATCACACACAAGTATCGATATTCAATTCTATACTCCACAAATATGTATAATCAATTATGTTACAATAAAAAAAAAGAAAAAACAAAACACAGAAAAATGCCAATAAACAAACAAACAAA
>NW_007767808.1:1112-1344 GCF_000696425.1 Galeopterus variegatus | reverse complement strand
TTAAATGCAGAATCTCTGCTTAGTGGGTCCATATCAATAAATTTGGCCTGATCCAATTTTATGTTCCTTCCATCATTATCCCACACCCTTAATATCCATTCCCATACATATTCTCCCGGGTTCTGCTTGTATGAAGGAGAAAACTCATTTAGTTCTTTTGGAGTGTAATGTACCTCCCCATGGGTCACACTTTGTACCTCACCTTTAAGGGCCTGCTGGGGCCTTGACTCTT
>NW_007767808.1:0-748 GCF_000696425.1 Galeopterus variegatus | reverse complement strand
TGACAACACCAAGTCAAGGGTTAAGATCCCCTTACCGGTCATCTTAAAAAAAAAAAAAACATGCTTAATGAGCAAATGTATACTTTGGAAAGATTCTTTTCTTAGTATCATTTACTGGAGTATTATTTACTTACTTATATTATGCATTGTTCTAAAACATTAGAGCCATCTGAAAGCTTATCTGAGATTCCTCTACAGAACAGACAAAATTTGTTTTAGTGATATAAAGCAAAGCTTTTTAAAAATGAAGACTCTCTTGTAACCAAAATCCATGTTATCTTTTCCAAGACATATTGGGTAATTAAAAAAAAAAGGAAGGGGGCATTTGAAGGAAGTAATGTTAATGTTTACACCCTAGAACCAACAGCTGGTGTGTCCTGCTGACAGGCAAGCCTGAGGTCCAGTGGTTTGCCAAAAATGCTTCTTAGTGACATCTCGCTGGGATCTTTATCCTCAGAAGATGCAGACTGATTCTCTTCTGGCTGTTTGGGTCACATCCTGGTTCCCACGTGGAGCTTCTAATGGGAACTAATAGTGAAGGATGTGGAGATGAACGAATGGGCTTCTGGTTCTGCTCCTTATGATGAGGCCAACGCAGGGTCTGCCAGCAGCCAACTGGCCAGTGACACTGGGAGGACCAACAGTGCCCACAGATGAACTGCTAGCCCTAGTATCAGCACAGGAGATTTGTTTCCTGGGATATTTTGGAGAAGACCGTGGTTGATAAAACTTCTCGCTTAGGAGTAAA
>NW_007767807.1:5154-6129 GCF_000696425.1 Galeopterus variegatus | reverse complement strand
TTTTTCAAACTTCAACATATTTTTCTTGATTAGCTTTAAAACTTTTGAGTTAAAATATACACGCATATAAAAAAAGAAAGGGTAGCACAATAGAAAAAAATAGCTTGTAATGTCACGGGATTATGGGCAATGATTTGTCCTTTTACTTCCCCAAATGCCCTCAATTATAAGATCAAAGAGACACAGGAAAACTATAATGAATTGATAAATTTTAATATTTCATGGAATAATAGCCCAGGTTTCTGTAAGTTTTAATAGAAAAATTGATTTATGCAGGAATTATAATAAGTTGTAATAACTTTCTACCACTTACAGCAAAGTGCCTGCTGAGGTTAGTCTCCTATTGTGCAGACACTGGGGGATACCGGTGCTATCTTCCTTAATGATCACATTTCAAAGGGATGGCCCCCAGGTTCTCGAGACAGATAGTCCTGGGATATAAAACCAGCAAGAGTCTTTTTTTTTTTTAATCTTTTTATTTTATCATAAGCTGACAATTTTTAATTGTATATATTTATGGGGTACACAGTGATGTTATAATTTATGAATACAATGTGGAATCATTAAATCAAGCTAATTAACATGTTCATCACCTCAAGCACTTTATTGTGGTGAGAACATTTAAAATTTACTCTCAATGATTTTGAAATGTACAGAACACTATTATTAACTATATTCACCATGCTGTGCAGTAGAACTCAAAAAACAAAAAAAAAACTTATTCCTCCGTCTAACTGAAATTTTGTTCCTTTGACCATTACCTTCCCATTCCCCATCCCCAGCCTCTGTAACCACTGGTCTACTCTCTGCTTTTATGAGTTCCATTGTTTTAGATTCCACATATAAGTGAGAACATGAGGTGTTTGTCTTTCTGTGCCTGACTTATTTCACTTAACATAATGATCTCCAGTGTGATCCATGCTGTTGCAAATGACAGAATTCCTTCTTTTTTATGGCTGAATAGTATTCCATTGT
>NW_007767807.1:0-772 GCF_000696425.1 Galeopterus variegatus | reverse complement strand
ATTTCTGAAATGTCCTCAAGTGTAAAGTGAGTGTGTGTGGAACCAGAGGTGGCCTAGAGGCAGGCTGGACTCTTCTCTGCAGGGGACTTGCCCCTGGCAGACACATCGGCTTCCAACATCTGCAGCCCTCAGCACAAGCTCTGCAGAGGCTTTATGATGGGAGCACAGTGAGAACTTCAACGTGTGTTCTATAATAAATGACCCATTCAGTATAGAGTGCTGTTGTGCAAACTATGCCACTGTTGTATGTTACTGGTTGGCATTTTAAAGTATTTATTTCAAACTTTAAAAGATTTTCATCGGGTTAGGCTGTTGTTCTATATTTAGAACTTTGCCTTTACACTTTTTAAAAAGCAAATAACTTAAAAAAATCAGAGAAACACGCTGTTTAAAAAATATCTTAGGAGGAAGCTTTAACCAAAACATTTAGCAGCAAAGGTGCTCTTGTGGACATAGTTCTTCCTCCCCTTCTGCCAGGCCCACCCATTCAGCTCCCCTTTCTATGGCCCTGATAGACCCAGAAGACCACCCAATCCTCCCCTAATGGAATGCATTTTCAGAACAGCTGTATCCAGCACTTTGTAATCCACTGTGAAACTGGAAGAAGAAAGATCATATGAGAATCCATCTGTTTATGGAAATGAACACATTCATAATGATTCTTACCTATGGGTGGAGCTTCTAATACTTTTTGTTTTATTTATTTGCTAATTTTTCAAACTTCAACATATTTTTCTTGATTAGCTTTAAAACTTTTGAGTTAAAATATACA
>NW_007767806.1:5739-6129 GCF_000696425.1 Galeopterus variegatus | reverse complement strand
GTATGAGAGTTCCTTTTTCTCTGCAACCTCGCCAGCATTTATTGTTCACAGTCTTTTGGATTTTAGCTATCCTAACTGGGGTGAGATGGTAC
This sequence comes from Galeopterus variegatus, assembly GCF_000696425.1. Lineage (NCBI taxonomy): Eukaryota > Metazoa > Chordata > Mammalia > Dermoptera > Cynocephalidae > Galeopterus > Galeopterus variegatus. The sequence goes on along the minus strand of NW_007767806.1, from coordinate 6,037 downwards.
CTGAGTGTGGTTTTGATTTGCATTTCCTGAATGCTGAATAATGTTGAGCATTTTTTCATGTGTCTGTTGGCCATTCATGTATCTTCCTTTGAGAAATGCTATGTAGCTCTTTTGCCCATTTTTTAATTGGGTTACTTGTTTTTTGTGGTAAAGTTGTTTCAGTTCCTTGTATATTCCGGATATTGATCCTTTGTCAGATGTATATTTTACAAAAATTTTCTCCCACTCTGCTGGTACTCTTTTAACTCTGTTGTTTCTTTTGCTGTGCAGAAGTTCTTTAGTTTGATATAATCCCATT
>NW_007767806.1:0-309 GCF_000696425.1 Galeopterus variegatus | reverse complement strand
TTATTCAAATATTTATTAAACAGACATTTATTGAGCACTTAAAATGTATTAGTCTGCTAGTTACTGCCAAACTAACACATATAAATAAACTGCAAGAATCACTGCCTTTAGAGAAATTACGTTTCTTATTTCATGCAGACTCTTAATTGTTTAAAGTGTGATATGAGAGAAAGAAGATGCACAGAAAGAAGAGAAGCGAGGACGGAATTGTATTCTGAGAAACATCGCTAGATGTACTGTAAACGATGGCTAGAATAAACTACAGGAAGAACACACAAAAGGATTTGAAATGGGAAGGCCAGCAGAGAG
>NW_007767805.1:5742-6129 GCF_000696425.1 Galeopterus variegatus | reverse complement strand
ATGTGGACACCACCAAGGTTTACAGCTTGTACTCTCCAGAGCTGCTGCATGAACCACACCTGGGGCCACTTAAGGTAGGGCTGCTGTAGCCAGGGCTGCTGTGATACGGGGAGCAGGTTCCTGAGGGCAGTGGAGCCCCAGGTCTGTCCTCTGAAACAACTTGGTCCTCCTAGGCCTCTGGGTCTGTGCTGGGAAGGGTGCCCTTCCAGACTTCTGATGCCTTCAGGGCCTTTCTCCCATTGTCTTGACTTAGCATCTGGCTGCCTCATAGCCAAGCTAATATCTTTAGCAACCAGTTCCTCTGCTGCACCATTGGATTTGTCTCCTGCTCTCTGCTTCTCTACCACATGGCCAGGCTGCAAATTTTCCAAATCTTTATGCTCTGTT
>NW_007767805.1:0-221 GCF_000696425.1 Galeopterus variegatus | reverse complement strand
GGGCTCTTGTGGGGACTCTGACCCCATATTCCTGCTCAGCATTGCTCTAGTAGATGGTCTTCGTGGTGGCCCTGCCCCTGCATTAGGTCTCTGCCTGGGCCCCCAGACTGTTCCATAAATCCTCTGCTCTCATGTTCTACCAGCCTGAAGATTTAACACTATGTGGACACCACCAAGGTTTACAGCTTGTACTCTCCAGAGCTGCTGCATGAACCACACCT
>NW_007767804.1:5240-6129 GCF_000696425.1 Galeopterus variegatus | reverse complement strand
GTGGGGACCTCCCAGTCCTTCCAAAGCTTCACGGTTCCCTCCATCTGTGGTTCAAAAAGTCGCGCATCTCTAAATTGAGGAGTCAGGGACTTGGGCTCATGGACTCTGAGCCATTCAGTATTCCACGGTTCTGATCACTGCTGGTCCCACCCCGATTCCAAGGTCCTACCTGTGTTGACTCCCTCCAGAGCCTCACCAAACACCCCTCGAGCTTCCAGGGCATGGGAGGTGCTGGGCACCAGGGAGGAAATAAGGGCAGTCCTGTCCTCTGGCCTGGGACTAGTTGGGGAGCTCAAGAACTCTGACCTCTGAACCTCACCGCTTACCCCTCAAGTAAGACTTGACCGTTCTCTCAGCTTGCTGGGCTTTTGCACATTTTTGATTGAGAGAGGAGAAATGTTGGGCAAAGATTTTTGCACCAGGGTGAATGCTTTTGATTGAGGAAAATATAACGGTGAGTGAGAAAATGTAGAATATAAATTGGGCATGATTTGTAGGGTCATGATCTGGCAGAGTATCTCAGTGGAGGCACTTGGGGCAGGACTTTCACTGATGTGCAGGCCAGCATCCCTGCTCCTGGTCGCTAAGTGTCAGTCACACTGACCTAGTCCTTAGAGCAGCCGACTCTCCAACATTTCCAAAGACACCCTCCTGAGATGGACTTTCGCTCTCTAAGAACCACAACCAGGGCAAGGTGGATTTTCCAAGATGGGTCGGAGGGTAGAAGTTTAGAGCAGCAAGGGACGTCATGGGCTGGAACAGCCACCAGGGCAGACAGCAGCTGAGGACAGGAGAGACCTGGTCCTCAGTCGTCCTTCTCACTCCACACCCTCCCCTGACTTTGGCTGCTGGGCCTGGACACAGGCCTGGGTTCTGCCACACACTGGCA
>NW_007767804.1:0-393 GCF_000696425.1 Galeopterus variegatus | reverse complement strand
CCCAACAGGTCCTCTCACCCATCTGACTTCCGGATCCTGCTAGGGTACAACCAGCTGAGCAATCCCTCTGGGCACAGCCGGCAGATGACAGTGAACAAGATCATCGTCCACCCAGAATACAACCAGCATCACAACATGGGGAGTGACATCACCCTGCTACAAATGCACCTGCCTGTGGAATTCAATGCCCATATCCGCCCTGCATGCATCCCAGAGCCCACCATCTCGCTGCCCACTAAACTCAACTGCTGGATAAGCGGCTGGGGAATGCTCACCGAGCAAAGTGAGTGCAGGGCAGGGCAGGCGAAGAGCCGAGGAGGTGGTAGACCACGGTGGGGACCTCCCAGTCCTTCCAAAGCTTCACGGTTCCCTCCATCTGTGGTTCAAAAAGTC
>NW_007767803.1:5583-6129 GCF_000696425.1 Galeopterus variegatus | reverse complement strand
AAACAATAAAACTCCATAAAGAAAACATAGGGGAAACACTCCAGGAAGTAGGATTGGGTACTGACTTCATGAATACAACCCCAAAAGCACACGCAACCAAAGGAAAAATAAACGAATGGGATTATATTAAACTAAAATGCTTCTGCACAGCAAAAGAAACAATGAACAGAGTTAAAAGACAACCAGCAGAGTGGGAAAAAATATTTGCAAAATATACATCTGACAAAGGATTAATATCCAGAATATACAAGGAACTCAAACAACCTCACAGCAAAAAAAAAAAAAAACAAGTAACCCAATTAAAAAATGGGCAAAGGAGCTGAATAGGCATTTTTCCATGGGGTATATATAAAGCAAATGTATTTCACAGGGCCTGGTTTTCCAAAGCCTTGCAGTTTCAAGTTTAAAAAAACTTCTTTTTTTTTTTTTGTCCTTTTTGTGACCGGTAAGGGGATCGCAACCCTTGGTTTGGTGTCGCCCGCGCCGCGCTCAGCCAGTGAGCGCACCGGCCATCCCCATATAGGATCCGAACCTGAGGTGGGAGCG
>NW_007767803.1:0-309 GCF_000696425.1 Galeopterus variegatus | reverse complement strand
TCTGTTGAGTCTTTTTCTCTGAGAACTTTGACTAATTATACTTACCAACAACTGTTATTCTTTCATTTGCTCATTCAATAAATATCTGCTAAGCAGCTATTATGTGCAACACATTGTTTGAGGTGTCAAAGATACATCAGTGAATGAAGAGAAGATGTTGCACCTAGCACATAAATATGGAATTAGGCTGCATATTATATAATGATAAAAGCCATGGAGAACATGAACAGATCTGGGTAAGGCACACAGGGACTGTAGTTTTAAATATGGCAGTCAAGGTAGGCCTCATTAAAAAGGTATCTTTCCATT
>NW_007767802.1:5916-6129 GCF_000696425.1 Galeopterus variegatus | reverse complement strand
TTTGTCATTCAAAATCACATCAACTGACCACAAGACAGGGATTTGGATAGCAAGGCCTATTCACATATCTAAATATTAAGAATTGTGTTTGGATGGTAGGAATATGGGCAACTACTTCCTTTTTCTATATTCTGTATTCTTCAAATTTTATGATGAGTATTTATTTTGTTTAATAATGAAAATAATAATAATATGTTCAAAAGAAATATATAT
>NW_007767802.1:0-290 GCF_000696425.1 Galeopterus variegatus | reverse complement strand
ACTTGCTGCATCTAAATTCAAATTCAGAGGTGATTGTATATTTTGCTTTTTGACCAAGACCATTCTTTTTTAAAAATTAAATTAAACTTAATTTAATTTAATTTTAGCTTCTCAATATACGTTGTAATGGATTTTCATGGCCCTGTACCCGTTCCTCTTTCCCCTGTCCCATTCTGTCCTCCCCACCCCCACAGCATATCTGTTCACATGTCTTAACAAGTTCAAGGAATTATTGTGATTGTGGTGTCTTCTTCCCCCTGACACCCTTTATTTCTTTGTATGTTTATTTA
>NW_007767801.1:5778-6129 GCF_000696425.1 Galeopterus variegatus | reverse complement strand
GTCAACCGTAGGTTCTGAGCACAGGGCAGGGATCCCATGGTGACTCGTACAGACCTCTCCCACCTGCTGTCCAGAGAGGGGCCCATGCAGGACTGGGATACAGCTACTGCGGCCCCCTGATGCCAAGCCAGGGTGGGGCAGGTGACGAGGCAGGAAGCAGTTAGGACCTTGCACTGTGAAGAGCGAGACGGCAATATGGCCAGTGGGGGACACCCATGCGCGGGGAAGAGTGTGCGCAGGGGGTTGGCCCGGGCCTGACTCCAGACTCTCTTGTACTTACTCGCTGTGGTCTGTGGTCAAGTGACAGGTGTGCTGAGCGTCCATCTCCTCATCCCTGCAGCGGGAGTAATG
>NW_007767801.1:0-222 GCF_000696425.1 Galeopterus variegatus | reverse complement strand
AAAGGAACTGGGGCCTGCCCTGGAATGATCAGAGTCACAGGATGGTTCCCTGGCCCTGAGGCTGGGCAGGCCTTGGGTGCAGAGATCTAAAAGGCAGGGGCAGGAGAGTAGGGGAGATGTGATCATCTCTGTGGAACATGTGCCCACCTGAGGAAATTCCACACACCCAGGGAGGCCCAGTCCCATGGGATCTGCAGACAACACTGTCAAATGACTAGTCTG
>NW_007767800.1:5805-6129 GCF_000696425.1 Galeopterus variegatus | reverse complement strand
AGTGAGGGATTTTTCATAACCATAGTGAAGCATTTGGAAACTTCAAATTACGAATTCCTATTATGTCTCAAAATATACAGCTAACTCTTAGCAAAAACAAAAAGACTCTATCAAACATTTGGATGAATCCAAACTATTAATTGAAAATAAAAACTGACAATCTGGATGCCACCTTAGGCTTAAGTTAGTAAAGTGGAAGCTTTTTTAAAAACTTCAGTTTCAAGAATTAGGAAACACTCCAATAAACATGAAACATCACTTGCAAAAATCAGAATCTTAAGTGTTAAAGTGTGTTATAAACCTTTCTGGAACTAGTTCTTATAT
>NW_007767800.1:0-221 GCF_000696425.1 Galeopterus variegatus | reverse complement strand
TAAAATTGGAGTTTATAAAGAGGAAAAATGATCAATTAGCTTGGTGCTTCCACAATTGTCCGCATCTCAGATTCATCATAATCATTTTATCCATCTCATACTGCTGCAGTAAGCAAAAAAAAAGGCAACATAAAATGATGTAATATATGACACTTTGAATAGTGAGGGATTTTTCATAACCATAGTGAAGCATTTGGAAACTTCAAATTACGAATTCCTAT
>NW_007767799.1:5230-6129 GCF_000696425.1 Galeopterus variegatus | reverse complement strand
TTAAGCTTCCTTATTTTTTCTGCTTAGGTTTTAAAAAGGCCTGATATTTGGGGCTAATATTGACCATAAAGAAAAAGAACAGAGGAATTGCAAATATAGCGACAGCAGTTCAGGGTGCCTACCTCTAGATGTTGTATTATGTGAGAAAAAGAAAAAATAAAAATAAAAACATCATCTTATTTAAGCTACCATTCCTGAGTTTTCTAGTACATGCAGCCAAAGCCAGTCCTTTGTTGACACCCTCAGTAATCCATTCTCCACATACTAGACTGAGTGATCTTTTAAATGTGTGTCATTTAAAAATGCAGCTCCTACTGTGGTGTGGTTTTCCATGACAATGAGAAAGAAATCCACATTCTCTCATGATTAGTGATGCTGAGCATTTTTCCATATACCTGTTGGCCATTTGTATGTCCTCCTTTGAGAAATGTCTATTCAGCTCTTTTACCCATTTTTCAATTGGAATATTTGTTTTTTTACTGTAAAGTTCTTTGAGCTCTTTGTATATTCTGGATACTAATCCCTTGTTGGATGTGTAGTTCGCAAATATTTTCTCCCATTCTGTAGGTTGTCTTTTCACTCTGTTGATTATTTCCTTTGCCATGCAGAAGCTTCTGAGTTTGATATAATCCCATTAGTTTATTTTTTCTTTTGTTGTCTGTGTTTTTCAGAAATGCAAATCAAATCAAAACCACTTTGATACATCATCTCACTTCTCTGGCTATTATAAAAAAGACAGAGAACAACAAATGCTGATGAAGATGTGGAGAAAGGGAAACTCTTCTGCCCTGTCGGTGGGACTGTAAATTAGTACAGCCATTATGGAGAACAGTATGGTGATTCCTCAAACAACTACAGATAGATCTACCATATGACCCAGCAATCACACTACTGGGTAT
>NW_007767799.1:0-222 GCF_000696425.1 Galeopterus variegatus | reverse complement strand
AAAATAGTATTGCTTACACATAGTACTGGCCACATACACAGTACTGACCCATGAGTCAGTAGTAATTTTTGTAGAAATTTGAGTAGAAATTTTGGGGAAGGATTTCTCAATAAACTGCTTTAAAGAGGCATGATTCAGCCAGCAGAAGCCTTTTCTGTCCTTTAAGCTTCCTTATTTTTTCTGCTTAGGTTTTAAAAAGGCCTGATATTTGGGGCTAATATT
>NW_007767798.1:5842-6129 GCF_000696425.1 Galeopterus variegatus | reverse complement strand
TTCCGTCATGCCAAGGAGGAGACCATATCTAAAATAATTTATCTAAATCATATCTTGATTAACAATATTGATATTAGCAAATAAGATCCCATCTCTTACATTTATCAAGCTAGGAAGCCACTACTTTCAGCCATGAAAACTGATTAATAAATTTTATCGTAATTCTTAGCAAAGTCTCTAGTACTAAATGAAATCAAAACACTTGCAGTAGCCACCACTGGGGTACAGCCATCTTGATATGAATGTGTGGGACATAGCCCTAAAGTATAAATTGCTACACACAGAGT
>NW_007767798.1:0-388 GCF_000696425.1 Galeopterus variegatus | reverse complement strand
ATAATTGGAACACCCTGTTTCATCTAGTTTTTCCTATGGGGTTTTGCTCCTAAAAATAAGTTCTATATACAGACAAGTATAAACTGAAATATTTAGCAAATTAACAGAGTCTATTAGAAAAATAATAGGAACAATAATACAGCAGATAAAATGGGGGTAAGGTATGAGACCCTATAAAATGGTAATCAGCCCCATGTGACAAAAGTGAGTTTTAATAGGAAAGAAAATTAATATGAATGAAGTTCCTAGAATCAACTAAGGCACGTGACATTTCAGGTCCTATAAACAACAGTAATTTATTTATTTATTTATTTTTTGATTGTATAATTTCTTTTTCTTTTTTTTTTTTAATTTTTATTTTGTCAATATACAATGTATATGATTATTA
>NW_007767797.1:5140-6129 GCF_000696425.1 Galeopterus variegatus | reverse complement strand
GGAGAACAAAGGCTTTATATCTGCCAAGCCCATTAGCCAACCTCTGCTTGACCTTCTGGGATAAGTCACCCTAGTCCATTAACCTCTCTTTGGCCGTCCCTCCACCCGCTTCCCCAGATGTAATTCTGGTTCCCTGTGCCCCTCGTTAAGCCACAGAGCACAAAACGAACTTGTTGAGAGTTTCATGAGGTCCTGACCCACAGTTGGTACAGGAGGATGTATTCTCTGGCAGCTCTGGTCTGTAGTGGCCAGCCAGCCAAATCCAGGACTCAGGGCCCACTGTGCTGCTCAGCACCTAGAAGCATCTCTCCACGAATCATGTGTCTCTAGGAAAGCACAGTCTTTGCCATGAGCCCCTCTTACTAGGAGGGGACCCATCAGTCAGGCTTCCTAGCGCCTGCTCAGATTCTTGAGCAGCACTCAGCACCACTGCTCAGCACCACTCACGTAATTGCTATAAAAGAGACCAGTCTAAGGGGCAGGGGGAGGGGGGAAGGGTGTCTGTGTCATACACAAGGAGAGATATTTAGTGGTTTTTAAGCACCATAGGCATCTCCAGGGAGAGCTTGAGGGGGAGAAAAACAACTCTTTATTTGGAAACAATTCTGCTGAGATGCAGTCTCATCTCAGCTCCACTTTCCCTGCTGTTTATTATGAAGTGTTATATGCTCAAAAATAGGAGCTGAGTTTTAAAGTCACAGGCTAAGTGCTGGGTTCTGCACCAAGGGGGTTATCTGCCCTATAGGAGAAGGGTCTTAAGCACGGCAGCTCATCTGTGACTCTGGTCTCCTCATTTTTATGGCTCTCGGGACAGAGACCCCACAGACCTTGGTATTACAAGGCTGTGCTCTAACCAACTAACCTAACCAGCCAGCCTCAAAATAAAAACTTTTTTTTTTCTTTTTTTTTTCTTTTTTTTGTCTTTTTCGTGACCGGTAAGGGGATCTCAACCCTTGGCTTGGTGTCGCCCACACTGCGCTCAGCCAGTG
>NW_007767797.1:0-212 GCF_000696425.1 Galeopterus variegatus | reverse complement strand
AGGGGCCTTCTGGGGAGATGAGGTCACACTCTCCTTGCATCACATGGTTCAAGGGTCCCCAGCTCCTCACCTTGTCATTTTCTTGCGTCCAACACCAATCTTTATGCCTGGAGGGTGACTTTCTTTCCAAGGCTCTGTTTTCAGTGAAAACGGAGAACAAAGGCTTTATATCTGCCAAGCCCATTAGCCAACCTCTGCTTGACCTTCTGGGA
>NW_007767796.1:5854-6129 GCF_000696425.1 Galeopterus variegatus | reverse complement strand
AATTTTCAAGAATTCAGTACATTGTTATTAACTGTCATCACCATGTTATACAATAGGTCACATAAATTTATTTCTCTTATCTAACTGCAATTTTGTATCCTTTGACCAACATCTCCCTAACTCCCCTGCCATCATCCCCAGCCCCTGGTAACCACCATTCTACTCTCTAAAAGATTGACTTTAATCCTTCTATCTGTCCATCCAGCTCCGATCCTTCAGTGCTTTTAATCCGGCCTCTAGCAGCCGAAGTACATGTTCCCTTGCATGTATGTGTG
>NW_007767796.1:0-382 GCF_000696425.1 Galeopterus variegatus | reverse complement strand
ACTCATTGTCAGTCCATTGTACTGAAGAAAGACCTCTCTGCTGTTTGTGCAACAGGAGTCCAATTACCTTATTCCCCCCAGGTTGCAGATTCTTATTGAAAAAAGCAGTAGTCGTGAATATCAGCTTATCTGTTTTCCGAATGGTAATAAAAAACATTTTTGGTGAATGATCATTTAAAAGTCCTGTATCAAGTTCTGGTCAAGATGGCAGAATAGACAGTCCCCAGCATCCCTCTCTCCCACAAATCCACAAATTTACAACTGTAAAAATGTAACATCGGCCAAGCTGGGGCTGCTGCAGCTCAGGGGAAGAGAAAGAGAGACCTACGGAGTTCATGAAGGTGGGAGAAACCATGATGACAGAAAGAAAAAACTGCTCTGA
>NW_007767795.1:5547-6129 GCF_000696425.1 Galeopterus variegatus | reverse complement strand
GTTAGCATATCTATCACCTAAACATTTATCATTTCTTTGTGGTTATAACATTTAAGATCCTTTTTTCTGTCTGTGGTGAAATATACAATACAATATTATTAGCTATTGTCACCCTGGGGCACCAGAACTTATTCTTCCTATTTAACTGGAACTTTGTAACTTTGTACCGGTCTACCAACTTTTCCGCTGCCCCCTACCCCCTTTCCTTTCCCTGCCTCCGGTAACCACTGTTCTACTCTCTATTTCTCTTTTTAATTATTTTTATTAATTGACCCATGATAATTGTATATGTTTATGGAGTACAATATGATACTGTGTGCATTCATACTGTGTGCAGTTATCATATCAGAGTGTTTAGTATACCCATCACCTCAAACATTTGTCACTTCTTTGTGTTAGGAACATTCAACGTCATCTTGACTTGAGTTTTGAGTGATTTTTTTTTCCTAACCAGAAAACAGTTTAATATGCATCTACCATATGCCAGGAAAAGTGTTTGGTGCTGGGGATTGAAAAATAAGTGAGACCCACTTTGTGTTGTTGAAGAGCTTATAGTTTAAAAGCGGAGACTGACACATAAAC
>NW_007767795.1:0-504 GCF_000696425.1 Galeopterus variegatus | reverse complement strand
CAGCTCATGTGATGGAATTAAACACTCTAAACCACTCTATTCAGGATTTCAGAAAACAATTGTACCTAGCAAGAATTGCCACTCATTCTGGGCAAATCGCACAAAAATAATTTGAAAAGAAAAGATGTCAGCCTTTCTAAGGGTGTGTGTTTTGTATATGAATAATGTATATGGTGATAATCCTTTATGCTTTTTCCATGAAATACCCTAAAGGAAAATATTTTGTACATCAGCTTAGTTCCCAGGAGTCAGGATTTCCAAACTTGTAGCATTTTTATAAACTAACACATGTGACACGTTGGACACCATGAACAGAAAAAGTAATAGCAGGATCGTGCTTTTTTGCTCAGCCACTCACTGTAACTGCAGTGAATATTGTGGTGATTATTACATATCAAATAGCAATTTTTTTGAGTCTCAAACTTCAATTTTTTTGAATCTTTTTCAGACTTGAGTTTTTTATTTTTAATTTTTTTATCGTACATATTTATGGCATACAGTTTG
>NW_007767794.1:5868-6129 GCF_000696425.1 Galeopterus variegatus | reverse complement strand
AGGGTTTGTACCCTTGAAACATTGTTGATTTTTTGGATGGCAGTCACGCTGTGAGGACTTGGAGCAAGAGAGCTAAATGCCCCCCTCAGAGATTGAGCCTGAACTACTCAGCTCTGGTACAAAGACTTGCCAAGACTCTGCTTGGTCCCTGTTCCCATCCTTGCTGTCACCTCAAGGTCCTGCTGGAGGGGTGGAATCAGCATAGCTTTATTGATGTCTTTCCTGGTTTCTGAGGGTCTGCAAGTCTGCAGCCTCAGGCTG
>NW_007767794.1:0-650 GCF_000696425.1 Galeopterus variegatus | reverse complement strand
AATTGGTACAATTAAGTTTTTGCCTACTTGGTAAAAATGGGTACATTATGTTCAGTTTTACCAAAATCACATCTTTGTACATCCACATTTGTGAGTGTGAAATATTATATCCACCATAAGTTATATTTGTAGGTAGAGTTGCTACTGTAAGGCAGTCCCAGGTTCTTGGTCTATCTGTGAATGGAAAATCTTTCACAGGACCAATGAAAAGACGGGAAGAGAGGAACAGAGAAATGGAACATAATAGGGCTTTATTACAAAACAAAGGTAACTTTGCTCTTTCCATCCGGGGTGGAAGATAGTAATCACAGTCATCTGTTCCTTTTTTCCTTCTAGTACATTGGTGCTGGCCGATCCAGTCTGAATATTTATGAGCAGCTCCCTGGGGCATGACCCTATTCTGTCTCTGCCTCAATTCCCCTTTATGAGAGTTTGCTCTCATAAATCTCTTTAGGGTGCAGAGAATTTATCAGTCTTCTATAGCTACTTCCTGCTGAGTTGGGGCAGTTGTCCCTACCTGTCCCTGAAAGCAAAACTCGTTAGCTAGATTGTTGAGTGGCCCCAGAGAAGGCTAGCATGGAGAGACACGAGGGTTTGTACCCTTGAAACATTGTTGATTTTTTGGATGGCAGTCACGCTGTGAGGACTTG
>NW_007767793.1:5456-6130 GCF_000696425.1 Galeopterus variegatus | reverse complement strand
TGTACAATAAATGTTTAAACACTGGAAAAAGAAAGGTACTAGAAATTGTTTTTATTTATAATAGATTCTAAAAAGTACTATTGTTCCTATGGTGATTGTTCTTTTTGGCAGTATTTTGCTATCAGGTCATCCACAATAACAGTGTCATAGCTATCTTTGATAAAAAAAGAAATTATTTATGTACTGAGACCTCTAGCGGAGCTAAGTGGGAACTGTTCCACTCACTGCCGGCCTGTTTTTTGTTTGGTTTGGTTTTGGTTTTTTAATTCAAAATATTTTAACATTTAATTGTACGTATTTGTGGGGCACAGTGTGTTGTTTCAATATATGCATATACTGCACAGTGATTCACTCGGCGTAGGTAGCACAGTTTTGTACCCTTTAGTCACCACCTTTCCTCCCCCCCACCTCCCTCACCTCTCCCACCCCACCCCCACCTCTGGTAACCATCTTTCTACTCTCTACTTCTATGAGAACAGTTTTGTATTTTTTTATTTTTAATTGTATCTATTTGCGGGGGTACAGTGTGTTGTTTCAGTACATGCATATACTGTATGAAGATTCACTTAGTGTAGATTGCATATCCATCACCTAAATATTTATCTTTTCTTCGTGGTGATTATGGTCAAGATCCTTTTTCTAGCTATTTATAAATATACAATATAATATTATTA
>NW_007767793.1:0-382 GCF_000696425.1 Galeopterus variegatus | reverse complement strand
CTACTCATTCTAAGTTCCTAAAGCAAAAATTCTGTGCTCTCCTTTCAGATTAAATTAGACAGTAAATAGCACACACTTTTGATCAATAAGTCTAATGACAGAAAGCCAAAGCTTGTAAAATCATGGTCATAAGAAAGAGGGAGTTTGGAGGTGGTTTTTAAAAAGATGTCCACTAGAAATGACACAAAATACATTCTTATTTATTATGATTTCTTTCACATAAAGAAAAACATTGTTGTCTTTTTGTTCATGTGCATAAAGAGTACTGTGACTTTAAAAAAATATATTTTTAAAAAATGATAAGCCTTGTTATAAGGGAACTGTACAATAAATGTTTAAACACTGGAAAAAGAAAGGTACTAGAAATTGTTTTTATTTATAA
>NW_007767792.1:5837-6130 GCF_000696425.1 Galeopterus variegatus | reverse complement strand
TGCATGTGAGAGGAGAAACAGACTTGGCATGCTGTCTGAGAGAAGATACTCAGTACTTGTTCAGACTGATGCATCCCAGCAATGGAGAAGGAAATGTCTCTGGTGTCCCACATAAAACATGAAGCACTAAATAATATTGAGAGAGCATCGCTGAGCCCTCCATGAATAGTACATTAATGTCAAGGAAGTGTTGAGGAATTCCCAGGGAGCATTGTAGTTTAATAATGACCATTATTTATCACAAATGTGCACTCTGTTTGTTCACGTTGGATAATGAATGACCTTTCTGTTTC
>NW_007767792.1:0-458 GCF_000696425.1 Galeopterus variegatus | reverse complement strand
TGCACATGGTTCGGATGGGATGCATTAGAAAGGCTTCAGATAGTATGATATTGGACTTGAACCAGTGGGAATTGGCCTGGTAACGACCTCTGGGGGACAGAGTCTTGACTGCAGTGACAGCAGCTTGTGCGAAGGGACAATAGCAAGGATTATGTGGAAAGAGGTGATCTGTTTATTTGGGTCAACATCTTTTATATTTCATTTTTTTTTCTTGGTTAGGAGTATAAGGGGTATATATGTGACTTACTATGTACTCGGGAGAGGTTAAAACCCAGAATGAAGCACTTCTCCAATATTTTATTATATGTTTTGTCAGTATCTGCTTGTGTTGTATGCAGATATATATCCTTAACTCATGGCACATGTGTGTATGTGTGTGCACACGCGCATGTATGTGTGCATGTGAGAGGAGAAACAGACTTGGCATGCTGTCTGAGAGAAGATACTCAGTACTTGTT
>NW_007767791.1:5901-6130 GCF_000696425.1 Galeopterus variegatus | reverse complement strand
TATTCTCTTCCAAACGTGTTTACATTCTTTACAATATGACAAGGCTGAGAATTTTTCAAATCTTTAAGTTCTACTTCACTTTTTATTATAAATTTAATCTTTAGTTTGTTTCTTGCTTTTCTCATTTTACTATAAGCCATCAAAAAAAGTCATGTCACACTCTGAACACTTTGCATAGATATTTCTTCTGCCAAATATCTTAATTCATCACTCAGAACTTCTGCATTAC
>NW_007767791.1:0-274 GCF_000696425.1 Galeopterus variegatus | reverse complement strand
TAGGCAGTGAGCCCCAAGGTCCCACAGGCTCCCTGAGCCCCTCCTTTGAAACCATTGTGCCCTAAGATTGTCACAATCTGGGCCTGCATGGAAGTGGCAGTCCCAATGATCTCCAAAATGCCTTCAGGGTCATTCTGCCATTGTCTTGATGAATAATACAGGACCAATCCATACTGATCTTCCTATCAAAGTGTGGCTTGGTCACATCCTTGATATTCTCTTCCAAACGTGTTTACATTCTTTACAATATGACAAGGCTGAGAATTTTTCAAAT
>NW_007767790.1:5755-6130 GCF_000696425.1 Galeopterus variegatus | reverse complement strand
GAGTATTACAACCAAGTGGTTCTGCTGCATCTCTCGCCTGTGATGATCATAACTTAGTAGAAAGATCTCTTTGGATCTCCCCAAGAAAAGGAAGATATCCCCAAAGTGCTCCTGAGGGTTAACACCTTATCTGTGACCACTTCTGCCACTTGTTCCTGAGGATCCCACTGGCCCCAAACATCACTTGTCCAGAGCTGAACCCATAGCCTCTGCCACACCTATTTCTCTCCCTCTGGTCTCTGACCTGTCCACCCAGTCACCTGAGCTATTGTCCTTGGGATAGTCCTCAATCTCTCTTTTGCTTCCACATCCCACTTGAGATCAGCCACTAATCTCTAATAATTTTACCTCCTGAAATGTATTGTCTTTTTTTTT
>NW_007767790.1:0-219 GCF_000696425.1 Galeopterus variegatus | reverse complement strand
GCTATTTTAAGTCATTTCAAGACGTTTTTCCTTTTCTATTTTCCCATTTCTGTTGTTTCATTCATCCCATTCTTTGTCAGAAAACTCTTTATACCACTATTGCTACCACCCGACGTGCTTTCATTACATGTGCAAGTGGTCAGAGTGGATGACTCATGGAGTATTACAACCAAGTGGTTCTGCTGCATCTCTCGCCTGTGATGATCATAACTTAGTAGA
>NW_007767789.1:5725-6130 GCF_000696425.1 Galeopterus variegatus | reverse complement strand
CAATATGCCAAATTTTTACATTTTCAGGGGGCCCATGGCCTCCATTAAGGACCCCTGGTTTAGGAAAAGCTGAGCGCATGAGCTCTTCATGTGCTGCTTTCTGTGTTGCAGCCAGAGGCCTTGTCAGTGTGCTGATGCACCATTTATGGGCTTTGTGAAGAGACGACCAGGGATGTGCAATGGCCAGTTCACCCAGCATCTCAGCCCAAGAGCAAATATGTGTTCTCCAAGACTGGGGATCCCTGAGGACGGGGTTGTATCTCCCCTCAGACTGGGGCTCCCTGAGGACAGGGCTGTGTCTCCCTCAGTCTGGGGGTCTCTGAGGGAGGGCTGTGTCCCCCCCCTCAGTCTGGAGCACCCCAACCTCTACCCCACCTCTTAGGTGCAGGTGTCACCCCCCTTTAG
>NW_007767789.1:0-289 GCF_000696425.1 Galeopterus variegatus | reverse complement strand
GTGCCTGAGGTCAGACAGCTAGTAATGGGCAGAGCTGGGTGTTGGACCCAGCAATGAAGCTTCAAGTCTATGCTCTCAGTTCTCCATCTGTCCGCCTGGGTTGGAGGGATGCTTACAGTGGGTTGTTGGGAAGATCATAAGCCATCTTTTTTTAACTCTTTTAGCCTCATGAATCTCTTTGGGAATCTGATGAAAACTCCTCGGTACAATGCATCCATATACATGTATCAATATGCCAAATTTTTACATTTTCAGGGGGCCCATGGCCTCCATTAAGGACCCCTGGTTT
>NW_007767788.1:5645-6130 GCF_000696425.1 Galeopterus variegatus | reverse complement strand
GTATGGCCTCCTCCCCACCCCACCCGCAAGCACTTCTTACCGTCCTCCCTCACCCTGGTGTCCCCCAGGAGAGGCCAAAATGAGAAGAGAAGTCTCAGGGTTTGAGTTCCACATGGAAATCTGCTCTGGCCAGACTCCACCCAGCGCCGCGGATGCCAGCAGAAATCTGATGTTTGTCTCTATTAATCACAGGCAGAATCTGCAACTTGAGCCCCATGCACCAGAAATGAATGGAAAAAGTGCAACCTGACCACAAAAGTATTATTTTATAAATAAGGCCCTTCAGTAGTGGTTAATTGGATACACATTTTGCAAGATTCAGGGAACATTAAAACTATCATACTCAAATTGACTGGCTGGGTTCATGTTACAGCTATGGCCGTTTTCTGTGCAATGTCAGGCCCCAGGTTGAAAATTCTAGCTCAAAGGCTTTATTTTTCCCTCAGGGATGTTGCTTTTCCGCCCCCAACTTTAAAAAAAAAAAA
>NW_007767788.1:0-263 GCF_000696425.1 Galeopterus variegatus | reverse complement strand
AAAAAAAAAAAAAAAGCTCGTCGACCTCTGCACCAAACTGTCTCTCACTTCCTTCCCAGCTCCAAATTCTAAATCCCCCGTACTGAATGAACTCTGCTTCCATGATATCAAAGCAACCAACGCTTGAGAATGATGCAGGCAGTATTCAAGAAACCAAACCTTTGAGTGGGCCAGGGAGCTATTTCCCACATACCACAAAATTCTCCAGACTTCCCCTCCAATTAGTCCACGGGATGTGTCCGGGGCCTGCCTGGATCACATGG
>NW_007767787.1:4135-6130 GCF_000696425.1 Galeopterus variegatus | reverse complement strand
ACAGCAGTGCAAATTAAGATACTGGTTAATTCCAATTACATCACTAAACTGATTGTAATTTCAGGGTGATGTCAATTGAGTTTATATTTCCTACAATCTGGACCAGAATTGCTTGGGTAATAATGACAAGTCAATCAGCTATCTCTCTCTCTTTCTCTCTCTCTCTCTCTCTCTCTTTTTTTTTTTTTTTGTCAGGCAGAACATACAGTGGTTTGATCAGGGCTACTCAAAGTTGAGTTCTGGTTGGGTGCCAACCAGAACTGTTTGTTATTGGTCAGTGATGAGATAAAAAACTGAAACAGAGAATGAGCATTTAGAAACATAGCTTCTTGACACAATGATCTTATGTCTGTTGAAAAAAGGGTTGTATTTTGCATGGTTTTAGGTTTTAAATTTTCAATTCTCTTTACTGTTATGGCATTTTTAAAGCATGAATCTAGGACAGATTGGAAATTTTACAAAATTGGTCTTTGGTCACAGATGTGTTGAGAAGCCCTGGTTAGAGTATAAACTATGGGGCTAGACTAGTCAAATTTAGCTCATGGATCTGCTATTGATCAACTGAGTGACAGGGAGCAAGTCACTTAACTACATGTGATGAATGGGATTATGCGTCAGAGGATTGTGTTAAGTTTAAGTGAGTTGATTTATGTCTAGGACTTTTTTTTAAACTTAATTTTTTAAACAGGAGGAACAGAAGCCACTACTGTACTACTAACTAGAGGTGAGAAAGACAGCATGACCAGGGAGCCAAGCACTGGAGCTACAAGCCCAGGAAAATCAGGCAAGTCAGGACATGTGCACTAGCACCTGTGAAATGAGTAAAAAATATCAAAACATGTAAGCTGTTGGATAAATGATGGAAATTTTCATAAAGATTAAAATTTTGACATTAATCTCTCAATATCTTCCTGGAGAAGTACAGTAGTCCACACTTATCTCTGGTTTCAGTTTTGAAGATTACAGTTACCCACAGTAAACTGGGGCCAAAAATATTACATGAAAAATTTCAGAAATAAACCATAAATAAGTTATAAATTGTGTACCTTTCTAAGTGGCATGATCAATTCTCATGCCATTTTGCTGAATTGTGGCTGGGATATCAGTCATCCCTTTATTCAGCATGTCCACCCTGCATATCCTACTCACCCTATGCAATGTGATATTATAGGCAAAGCATAGTGTAAATAGGTTCAGGTGTTATCTGTGGATTTAGACATCCATCCATTGATGGTCTTGAAACAATCCCCTAAGAATCAAGGGGGGACAAGTGTACTATATGCTGAAACCACTGCTACTGTGGTTACTGTGTTTTCAGGTACAACAGGAGAGTCTGTGGGAGCTACCACAGGAGCAGGCAGGGGCAGCACACCTGGAGTGTTAGGCACTGGGGCCACCAGTGCTGGAAACCCAGCAGGCAAGACCAACCCTCCTTTGGGGTCCTCTGATGGGGTCCAACATAAGGTTTACCAAGATCCTAGAATATGGTAATGAGATTAAATAAAGGTAACCAAGGATGACATTTTAGGAACCACTGACATGACTGCAACCATGAAACATCCCGAAAGTGTGTTTTCTTCATAACTATCCATAGACATTAAGCACCGTTATTCTTCCAATTAGGAACCACTGGAGGAGCAGGTGGAGCCAGCACTGGAGGTCTTCGTGAAAACACTTCTGGAAGAACAGGTATGAAGGAGCATAACCAGCACGAAATCCAGTCAGTAGGCATGTGAGCTGTTTGCTCTAAATTCAATTGGAGAGAAGCCTTTCTGGAGAATTCCTACATTGTTACTTATGTAATGCCAAGTTTCCAGAAGATCAGAAATACACAAGTATTCACTGTGTATCTAGTATTGTGTGAGATGCCTTGTGAAATATAAGAATAGGGCAACATACCTCTACTTCACATTGGAGAGGGAGGAATTTATTTTTATGTACAGGACAAAGAATGAGCAACACAGGAGTTAATCAAGTAGGGAAAAAGTGCTTGCT
>NW_007767787.1:1438-2938 GCF_000696425.1 Galeopterus variegatus | reverse complement strand
CAAATCAGGTACCTAAAGGGAGAAATCAATGATTGTGCAGGGAGAAATGGAGTGTGTGGGTCTGTCTTAATTTTCTATATCTGGCATCATTGTAAGGAAGGGTATGGGATAGTTAGAGACCGGAGTTGGGGATCCCAGTTACTGACCAATAGTACTGCATGTAGAAATCAGAGGTCTGGATTGAATAGTATTTCTCGAGTCTAATACAATTGTTAGAAGGTCTGAAAATATTAAATGCCATATTTCAGAAGGAAACACTTCAAAAATTTTAGTCTTCCCACCTAGCAGAGTAATTTGATGAAACCTCCAGCTGTCCGTCTCAGTTCTGCCCAGAGTGTGAGTCATTCCTTTGTCCAGCATATCTATGCTGCATAAGCTACCCATCCTGTACAATGTGATTATATAGGAAAAAATATAGTATACGTAGAATTCAGCACTATCCCCAGTTTTAGGCATCCACTGGGGGTCTTGCAACATATCCCCTTAGTATAAAGGGAAGTACAGTACTCTATGGTTGAAACCACTGCTGCTGTGTTTTCAGGTACAACAGGAGAGTCCGTGGGAGCTACCACAGGAGCAGGCAGGGCGAGCACACCTGGAGCATTAGGCACTGGGGCCACCAGTGCTGGAAACCCAGCAGGCAAGACTAAGCCTTCTTAGGGGTCCTCTGATGGGGTACAACACAAGTTTTGTCAACATCCTAGAATATGATGAGATTAAGTGAAGTAACCAAGGACAACATTTTAGGAACTAATGACATGAGTGAAACTATGAAACATCCTGAAAGAGTGTTTTCTTCATAACTATCTGTAGTCACAGCACCATTATTCTTCCAATTAGGAACCACTGGAGGAGCAGGTGGAGCCAGCACTGGAGGTGTTCATGAAAGCACTTCTGGAAGAACAGGTACGAAGGAGCATAACCAGCCTGAAATCCAGTCAGCAGACATGTGAGCCGTTTTTCCAAATTCAACTGGAGTGAAGGCTTTCTGGAAAATTCTGACATTGTTATTTATATAATGCCAAGTGTCCTGAAGATCAGAAATAGACCGGTGAATATTTGCTGTTTACTTAATATTGTGTTAGATGTTCTGTGGAGTATTCTTAAAGGATAAGGTAATATACCTTTTCTCACACTACTTAACTTTGCAGAGGGAGGAATTCATATTTATCAGATGTAGGAGACAAGGAATAGCAAGACAGGGGTTATCAAGTGGAGAAAAGGTGCATGCTGGGAGCATAACTTTATTCTAGTAAGAAGAAACATTGAATTAGCTACGTGATTAGTTTGTTTCATTAAATTAAAATACATTAATTTAGTTAGTAGATTATTAGGGTTACCTGATTTATGTGATTTACCTTGAACAAGACTTTCACACACCTGTAATGTTAAAGGAATAGATACATTCATTTTTTCAAATGAAAAAAGCAAGCATATTTGAAGTCACTTTCATGAGAAAATCTAACTATATATTTTCTTATACTGACTTTTTTTCCATGG
>NW_007767787.1:0-757 GCF_000696425.1 Galeopterus variegatus | reverse complement strand
CAGAAAGCAGCAAATCAGGTACCTAAAGGGAGAAATCAATGATTGTGCAGGGAGAAATGGAATGTGTGGGTCTGTCTTCATCCTCTATATCTGGCAGCATTGTGAGGAAGGGAATGGGATAGTTAGAGACTGGAGTTGGGGATCTCAGTTACTGACCAATAGTATTGCATATAGAAATCAGAGGTCTGGATTTGATAGTATTTCTTTAATATTGTATAATTTTTAGAATCCCTGGGTGTGCTTATGGGTCTTACAGATTTTGAGACTTCTGACCTGGAATTTCTGAGGCTGTGAGTCTGGAGTGGGGCTTAGGTCCTGGTCTGTAATCCAGGCTGCAAACTAGAATCAAGTAGAAAATTTTTTGAGAATACATACAAAGAAGTCGGAAAATTTTTGAGAATACATACAAAGAAGTCCAGCATAGACTAATTAAATCTGAATCCCTGGAAGAAGAGCCCGGGCATATGAATTTTACAAAAGCTTCACAGTTGGTTTCAGTGTTACGTCTGGTTTGAGATCCACTAGGCTCAAATATCTGAATACTGAATGAGTAAATAATGGATGAGCTTCTTTGCAATCAAATAGTAAATAAGCACACTCAGGGACTGTAACAATTGTACAAGATTCTTATGATTAATTTTTGGAAAAATTGAAGCAGAAATGAAGTAGAAACAAATGCATAAAATTTTTTGAAAGTAGAGAACAGCACAATCTGTTCTAATTCATCAAAGATCATGATACATATTTATTGTTTATT
>NW_007767786.1:5788-6130 GCF_000696425.1 Galeopterus variegatus | reverse complement strand
TGTATAAGTCTTAGTGGTGTCCTTAGCCTGTCCTTTCAGAAGTTGTTTAGTAACATCCCTGGCCCCCATGCACTAGATGCCTGTAGTGACCCCACCCCCTAAGCTGTAGCAACAAAAAATATCTGCAGACATTGCCAGATGTCCCCTGGGGGGACAAAAATCATTCCAGTTGAGAACCACTGACAGCCTAACTCAAGTTGGTTTGGCTTATTTGTAATAAAGAGTCTCAACGTCCCTCGCATGCCCCAGAGATTCTGAGAGACACGATTCTCTTACTCAGAAGGGTCTCAAAATTGGCTGGGCACTAACTTTTCCATCTAAAACACTCCAGCCATATTTCGG
>NW_007767786.1:0-222 GCF_000696425.1 Galeopterus variegatus | reverse complement strand
TGTTTTGGGGGGGCATAATTCAATCCACTACAGAGATTGATTCAACTTCTCCTTAGCTTCTGTGAAGTACCCCAGGACTCTTGTAATAGGTGCCGTATTGTTTGTTTACTTTTCTGGCTTAGGCCAGGGTTTCGCAAACAGGCACTGTTGGCATTTGGGGCTGTATAAGTCTTAGTGGTGTCCTTAGCCTGTCCTTTCAGAAGTTGTTTAGTAACATCCCTG
>NW_007767785.1:5137-6130 GCF_000696425.1 Galeopterus variegatus | reverse complement strand
TTTCACCAGAACACCTAGCTATAACTTAACTAATCACAGAAATGACTGCAAACCACATACATATATCCCATGAAACTCAAACTAAATGTGTTACCAACTTAATTTCCCCTTATCAAGAACCTAAAGTACCCACAGCATCTCCAACATCACCAAACACAAGGGCTAGTGCTACAGAGGGGAAGTCCAAAAGGCATAAGAGAAGGTGGCTAAAATATCTTTCTATTGCAAATTTTACAAAAACATATGACATGTGAACACATTGCTGAGGTCTTTCCCTCAGCCTTGGAAGTATCTGTATGAAAAAGGGAGCCTGAAACTTCAGCATCATCAGCTTCTGTCCAGCTTGTCTCACTTGCGGAATGCCTACCATGCAAGCTTCATGGGAGGCACACCTGCGTCTCCACACAGAAATAAGTCACATGATCTAAAGGAATTAAGGCTGTGCTCCAGAAGGGACAAAACCAAAACACTTCCACTTTCAATTACAGTGAATAGACTTTCCAATTAGAGCTGTATTCCTCTGAGTCTTCAGGAATCCTCAATAAAATGGCCTGGGGACGATTAACTTCTCTCTAGTTGAGAGAAGAAAGAACAAATGCCATGGAAATGAAACTCAGGCTCAGTCAACCAGTGAGAACAATCTGAGTGCCAGCTTGGCCGGCCCGCCCAGAGCCTTGGCCCAGGGCAGCTATCACGGTGTGTAGCAGGCAGGGCAGCAGGTGGGCCTTGAGGGAAAGAGGCCTCAGAAGGCAAAAGAGGAGACCTCAGAGATAAACTGTGCTGTTCTGACAGATTATGCCTGAGATAAATCTTACCAGGTGCCCTCAAATAAATCTAATGTAGAGTCTGAGGCCAGCCCACCAAGTTGGATTTATATAACCAGAAAGAATTAGAAAAGTATTTTAGCTCCCTAGATGAAATTTGTTCTTCCAGATTAGATCAAGACCTATTTATACCTGAAGACAGAGGGGTGATTAGATGACTTCTTGAGGC
>NW_007767785.1:0-290 GCF_000696425.1 Galeopterus variegatus | reverse complement strand
GATGCAAACTAATTCTCTGCTTGCAATTTTCTACATCTGATAATTGAGGAATTTTTCGTAGGCTTGTTTAGGACATGTCAAACACATTTCTCCACCACTTACCTAGGCAGTCCTGATAAGAGATACAAGAGGACACATTCATGGTGTATGAACACTGGCTTTGCACCTTCATGTCATGGCTCTGGGTGGCTCAGCATGTGGGTGATAAAAGTATTTGGGAATACTATTGTTTCACCAGAACACCTAGCTATAACTTAACTAATCACAGAAATGACTGCAAACCACATACA
>NW_007767784.1:5695-6130 GCF_000696425.1 Galeopterus variegatus | reverse complement strand
CTTCTTTGTAGAAGTGAGTACTCAGGTTCTTTGCCAACTTTTTAATCGAGTTATTTGTATTCTTGTTCTTGAGTTGTTTAAGTTTTTTTTTCCCTTACATAGGCACTATTGACGAGGATGTTTTAGTTTTAGTTCTTTATATATTGTGGATATTAGTGACTTATCAGATGTATTGTTTGCAAACATTTTCTCCCACTCTGTGGCTTTAGTCTGTAAACCCACATTGGCTGTACAGAAGCATTTTACTTTGATCAATCCCATTTTTTTTACTTTTGCTTTTGTTGCCTGTGCTTTTGGCGTCATATACAAACATTCTTTGCCCCAACCAATGTCATGGAGCTTTTCCTCTATGTTTTCTTCTAGTAGTTTTACAATTTCGGGTCTTATATTTAAGTCATCAATCCATTTTGCATTCTTTTTTTCATACTGTTTGTG
>NW_007767784.1:0-246 GCF_000696425.1 Galeopterus variegatus | reverse complement strand
ATAATAATAAAAAATCAAACATCCTGGAAAAGAAAAATACCATGAATGAAATGAGAAAAGCAACATGGTATCAACAGCAGAGTAGAAACAAGAAAAATCAGTGAGCTTGAAGACAGGCTGTTTGAAAATATACAGTCAGTAGAGGAAAAAATAAGAATGAAAAGTTGAATAGAAGTGGTGAAGTAGGCATCCTTGTTTCAGATTTCAGAGGAAAGCTTTCAACTTTTCCCCTTTTCATCAGATGGT
>NW_007767783.1:5761-6130 GCF_000696425.1 Galeopterus variegatus | reverse complement strand
TCATGTACCATAATCATTATGGGTATATCTAAGAATACATTCAAATCAGATAAAAATTTTGGTATCAGACAACTATAACACAACAAATGGCATCATTATGTCACTATCACTATAGAGAAATGATATGACCAAATTTAGCATCCAATCACAGAAAAGACAGAACACAGAAATGGCAGCAAATATACTTAGTCGTGAAATATTGAAAATTTCTCCCTGAGGTCACGCAGTGGAATCAATCGGTAAATTTAGCAAGACTGACTGATTAAATAAAGTTAAATATTAGCTCATATTTCCAAGAGAAGCAATTGTTACTAACCTCTTTTTACACATCATAGGAAATGGTAGAACACCCTACACTACAAGGTCACA
>NW_007767783.1:0-496 GCF_000696425.1 Galeopterus variegatus | reverse complement strand
TATTTCCTTTTACTTAATTGATTTTTATATATACTACATATAAATCACTTCTCATGTAAAACATGTTTTTCCAAAGAAAAAACTGAACAAATATTAAAGAGTGTTTTATTTCTATTATTTCATTAAAAAGACAAATAACACTTGAAACAAATATGTATGTAGAAACATAGAGGGAAAATATGTGAAAAATTCATCAAATTATAAGGTTAAGATTTGTGTATTTAACTTAATGGGTTTTAAACCCTTTACCAAAACTAATTGCACTGTTGTGGTTATACAACTTTTCACACAAAGTGATATGATCCTAACTTGAAATAAACCAAGATAAGTAAAAGAATCATATGCTAGCCCCTTCAGCAATGACTGAACATAATACAAAGTGGTATAAGTAATATTCTGGTTACTATTCCTGCATAATAACAAATCACCAAAACACATACTGTCTACAATATATTCCATTCTTACTTGTTAGATTTTATTAGACTATACCTCAGTA
>NW_007767782.1:5832-6130 GCF_000696425.1 Galeopterus variegatus | reverse complement strand
TCCCATAAGTGAAATTACTAGGTCAAAACTATGTGTATTTCACCAAGGTCAAGGGTTCAGATCCCTGTACTGGTTAGCCACTAAAAAAAAAAGTACGTGTATTTTAAGACCTGTAAGTCAAACTGCCCTATTTATTTCCCTAAGGGTTACATACTTACCATTTCACCAATATGGTTCATTTATCTTTCTTGAGATAAAATGTCCAGGTATAACTAAAACACTTTTCCTTATCTCAGACCTCCCTGCCTCCCCTGCCGATATCAGTGTTCATTGACTTTTTCAGGCAGTCTTGTCATGC
>NW_007767782.1:0-860 GCF_000696425.1 Galeopterus variegatus | reverse complement strand
ACCATCCATCTCTAGAATTTTCTCATCTTTCCAGCCTGAACCTCTGTACCCATTAAACACCAACTCCCCATCCCACTTTCCATCTCATGACAACCAACATTCTACTTTCTGTCTCTTTGAAGGTGACTACTCCAAGTTCCTCATATCAGTGGAATCACACAGTAGTTGCCCTTTTGTGACTGGCTTATTTCACTTAGCATAGCGTCTTCAAGATTCATCCAGGTAGAAACTATTTTAACCTTTATTACATAGGATGAAAAACTGGTTCTTGGAGAGGTGAAGTGACTTGGCCAAGGCCTCACAGAAAGCCAGAGTGGGGGGTGGGATTTGAACCCTGGCAGTACAGCTGCAGGACCTAAGCTCATGCCTGGTAACCGTCAGAGGCAAGGTTACTTCTCCAGTTCCT
Organism: Galeopterus variegatus; assembly: GCF_000696425.1. Lineage (NCBI taxonomy): Eukaryota > Metazoa > Chordata > Mammalia > Dermoptera > Cynocephalidae > Galeopterus > Galeopterus variegatus. The sequence continues at coordinate 454 of NW_007767782.1, read as the reverse complement.
GACCGTCCTTCTCAGGCCTCACTAAAGGTGGTTTCTCCTTGCTGGGACTGAGTGTTCTGAACTGGGCTGGGGGAGGCTCAGGCCCCTCCACCGTTTGGGCATGTAGGAGACCCATTAGAAACTGGAGGATTTGCAGGCCTTGGCTGCCATTCGTGACTTTTCTCTGCAGACTCTGTGAATATATATCATTTTTTTGTTATATTTACTCAATTTATTTATTTACTTATTTATTTTCTCTGAGCATTTTGGTGTTATTTATTTCAACGTTTTTATTGTACATATTTTAAATTACATTGTATAGACAATTTAGTGGTCTGATTTTTATTTAATACTAAATGCGAGTATTTTCAGTAAATTGTTAAAATGTTTCATGCTTCCTCTTAGTAGTAGCAGCATACTTTTCTATCATGTGGGCACATCATAATTTACTTAAAGATTGCCTTACTGTTGACCC
>NW_007767781.1:5764-6130 GCF_000696425.1 Galeopterus variegatus | reverse complement strand
GCAGATAACACTAGTCAAAAACTCAGAATGCCTGATATCTACAAATTATGTGACCCTGGGCCACTTACTCTTCCCCTCATATCCAATCTCTTTTGTACATGGCAGAAAGACGCTGGCAAACCCTCCCTGAACTACCAGGAAGAATTATCAGAATAGAGGAAGTATCACCCTATGTGTGGAAAACAAAATGTTGTGACAGACCTGGTTGACAGAGCTCCAATTCTGGAAATAATGAGGGTTGAATGACATAATGGGAGAATGTTAGGGAACAATGTAGACAGATCCTCTCAATTATAGCAGGTCATCCCTCTGCTCCAAAGCACCCTGAAGACCCCTCCAATAAGTAATGACTTCTTAGGATCTTGC
>NW_007767781.1:0-413 GCF_000696425.1 Galeopterus variegatus | reverse complement strand
AAAGAATCTCTCTCTTGAGATCCTAAGACTGTGTTTGAATTTGTACATCATTAGCCTGTTACTTCTATGCGGGCATGATTTTCTTTAAGAAACCAATTAGAAGTAACTGTGTGATTCAATTTAATTTGCCCTTTTTAAGTAGTGGAATATAGGCTTCTATTAACTTCCTAGAGAATTTATAATTTTTAAGAATAGATAACTGACATAAATTGATAAAAGGTTATAATGCCCTATGGACTCACAAAATCCACAGAAATTATTAAGGGAAAAAGGATAGGCATGTTCATGTCAAAGTATTCTAAAATGTCTGTTCTAAATTGAATGCAGCTTATAAAATTGATCTCAAAAATCAATGAGTTTTCACTTAATTGTGGCAAAGCAGATAACACTAGTCAAAAACTCAGAATGCCTGA
>NW_007767780.1:5720-6130 GCF_000696425.1 Galeopterus variegatus | reverse complement strand
CCTGTCTCTCCTCTCCAGTGCTGATTGGTATCAAGAAGTATTTAAGCTTTCTCAACTTCCATGTTTGGGAGCTTAGGCTGATAGAACAACAACCAACCATGGGATATCAGGGAAGCACAAACCTCTCTGAGCTTCAGTGACTTTATTTGTGAACATGTGAAGCATAATTCTTACCTTACCAGGAGTAAATTAGATAGTGTATTTAAGTGTCTAACCTTGTACTGGGCACATGGAGATGATCATGTCACTGTTGTCATCTCTGGGCTCTTGTATCCACCCCCCTCCCACCCACGTGTCTCTCCCTGCTCATCTGACCCCAGATGTGGCCAGTTCTGACCAACAGACTCCGAAGCAGGCTGTAGCTGGGCAAAGAGAAGGGAATAATCCTCAAAGTTCTCCTCCACCCCAGC
>NW_007767780.1:0-227 GCF_000696425.1 Galeopterus variegatus | reverse complement strand
CATTAAGAGCTTCTCTAATAACCCAGAGTCAGATCTGGTGAGCAATCAGTTAAAACAGCTCGGTCTCTGATCTGGCCTCAGGCCTCTCTGAGATTCTATATTGTCACCCTTTTGCTCATCCCCTGCCTTCCTCGTCTCCTTATGTTTGGGCCCTCCCCAGCTGAAGCCTGTCTCTCCTCTCCAGTGCTGATTGGTATCAAGAAGTATTTAAGCTTTCTCAACTTCCA
>NW_007767779.1:5708-6130 GCF_000696425.1 Galeopterus variegatus | reverse complement strand
TGAATCTCGAGTCCATCGCTCACCAGCTCTGTGACCTCGAGAGAACCCACTTCCCGAGGGTGAAGTAAAGATGTAACACAAGCACTGTGCCTGGCACACGGTGAACACTCTGTGGTGGTCACAGGTTAGTAGCATTGCTGTGATTATCAACCACAGTCGGTGGTGGCGGTTCTGACCAAAATTGCTGAGATTGTAGCAGGAGCCTGACTCCTCTCCTACATACCATTTTTGGGTAAGAGGACAAAATAGTTACTATGTTCCATTTTTGTCTTTTTTTGCTCTTATAAAATAGAGAAACTTTTTAGACCTTACTCTCCACTTGTCAAGAACATTAGACTAACTTATTACTGTATGATATTAGGTTTGACTTAGGAAACAGAATTTTCTTTTCCAAAGAACTGAATTTAAACTACCCTTGTCCC
>NW_007767779.1:0-211 GCF_000696425.1 Galeopterus variegatus | reverse complement strand
TGACATCTATGAGAAGGAGGTCCGTTTGATGATTCCACTGTGAGCCATCCTGCCAGCCCCTGCGTTGGGGTTAGAGGTACAGATCTGTTGTCGATCTGCACCAAGATCTGAACTTGGACATTCTACTTTTGATGATACAGAAAAAAACAGATGATGCCTTTTATAAGGGCCAGAAGAAAGAAAGGGTTGCTGCAGCTTTTAATCTGCTAAT
>NW_007767778.1:5679-6130 GCF_000696425.1 Galeopterus variegatus | reverse complement strand
GGCTGGGCACTTGGGCAGAGGAGCCCTGTCACAGGCAAAGAGCAAAGGGTAGAATGGGGAGAGGGCGGCATGCGGGGACGCAGCTTGGCTGGGCTGCTGCAGGGCCTCCTGCTCCCAGTTGCTGGCAGATGAGTTCTGGGGCGTGCCAGCGTGTCTGCTAGGCCTGGCTGAAGCTTTCCCCTCTGAGCGACCTGTCAGGCCTATTTCATTCACCCCTATTCCCACCCTGTGCCCTCTGCCCTCTGCTACCCACACCTCAGAGCATAAGGCTCAGCACTGGCAGATGCAAGCCTGCCCAGGGGATGCCTGCTCAGGGGAGGGTTCCAGGCTTCCAGGCTTGCTCTGCTCCCTCCCTACTTCGGGGCCTTGGACAAATCCCAGTTCTCCCTCCATTATGATAGAGTTCCCCTTTCATGCACCCCGACTGTCATGGTGCTCTGCAGTTGTTTGT
>NW_007767778.1:0-230 GCF_000696425.1 Galeopterus variegatus | reverse complement strand
AAGGGTTTATAGAGCATTACCTGAAAATAGAGGGCTTTCTAGGTCAGAAGGCAGGGCCTACAGTCAGGAAAGTGTTTGGAGGCAGGTGAAGAGGCCTGTCTGAATGAAGAGTTTGTTCTGAGGTCAGATGGGAGATGGGAATGAGATTCCCATAAGTAAAGGAAGCTGTAGTGGATTTTCTAGGCAGCAGGGAGCCATGCAGTCTCTTGAGAGAGGAAGGGACTTAATGA
>NW_007767777.1:5638-6130 GCF_000696425.1 Galeopterus variegatus | reverse complement strand
TTTATAAAGCTTGGCTTTTTCACATGCTTGTCTCATGGAATCCAGTAAAATAAGTATATTTCAATATATCTATTTTAAACAGAAACTAGGTCTTAAGTGAGTTTATATAACTTACCTAAAACAAATAAAGGAATGCTCTAGAACATAATCCCACATTTTATGTTTGCTTTTACCCATTAATTGGAGTGTGTATATGTGTACTTGTGTTGGTGTGCATAAAAACCGAGAGATGAATTTTGGTCATGCCTAGGAAGACATAAGAATAATGACTGTGGAGCGGAGGCAGCGGGAGGAGCAGGTGGTAGCCCGGGGCCACTTTGCCTGTCGTCACTCTGGGTCCCGGCCGTCACCGGGGGTCCGCGAGTCCTCGGTGACCCTCGGCTCCGGGTACGGGGACGGCGGCGACACCGGGCCCATGGCCCCTGCGGCAGCGCCGTCTTCCTTGGCCGTCAGAGCCTGGAGCCCCGGTCCCCAGCGCCTACGCGGTCTTCT
>NW_007767777.1:0-360 GCF_000696425.1 Galeopterus variegatus | reverse complement strand
GTAAATTTTTCCAGAGTTCTTTATGGAGTTCATTCATCAAATCACCCTCACAGATGTAGACCCCAAATCTACTTAATTAGGGTCATCAGAATGATCAAATGTGGGACCCCCATGAATGATGCTGATACACATTTAGGAGGAATCATAACTACTAAAATATAGAAACATAATTTTAAAATCTAATGTTTTTTTAAACTTTCATTCAGAAATAAAATGTGTGCAGGCCAAAAACAGTGAACCAGGCAGAACACAGCACATCATCTACCCACCCTGACCAGGGATGCAGAGGCAGGAAAAAGACCTCCAGGTGTCCCATCCACTACCCACCACCCATAAACAAAGCAGGACCCAACACTGTCC
>NW_007767776.1:5728-6130 GCF_000696425.1 Galeopterus variegatus | reverse complement strand
TTGACCGGGAGACAGAGGGTAAAGTCCCAACTGCCTCCCCAGTCAACTGAGGCCTGGGATTTATATAGGTGAATGTATTGGGTAAGACAGGTTGCTTTGAGAGATGTGTACAGGATGTTCAAGTGTGACGGACAGCTGCTTCCTGCTTCAAGAGATGTATTAGATGAGACAGGATGCTTTCAGAGATGTGTCAGGATGTACGATGTCTTCAAGTGTGACGGACAGCTGCTTCCTGCTTTGTGAGATGTATGGGAAAGACAGGATGTCTGCTTTTGACACAATCTTAATAATTAAGAGCAAGCTACAAAGGGAAAACAAAGTTAGTTCTCTAGTGCATGCAGGAGTGTGGGGTTTCTACGTTTACAGTGTGTCTGTGTGTGTGCACGCACATGTACACGTGTG
>NW_007767776.1:0-299 GCF_000696425.1 Galeopterus variegatus | reverse complement strand
TGAATACAGTAGCAGCTGGGACCTGGATTCCATGTGGGGTACGTATGCATGAGTGTTTGCCAATGTTGGTTACAAATAAGTGTTGAAGGATTCCCCTTCACCATCAGCCAACACGTGAGAAGCTGACTTATTTAGAGGAATCCCTGACCCATGTGAATCCAAGCACTCACCACTATAGGATTGCCAATCACACGTGCCAGACAGAACTTAAAGGAAAGTCTTTTTATTTCAGAAGACATTGACCGGGAGACAGAGGGTAAAGTCCCAACTGCCTCCCCAGTCAACTGAGGCCTGGGATT
>NW_007767775.1:5891-6130 GCF_000696425.1 Galeopterus variegatus | reverse complement strand
CCACCAGGGCCCTTTTCTCCCCTGCAGCTTCCAAGCAACTTCATACGAAGGACACAGCTGTGGCTTTTGCCAGTTCTTGCTTCCTGTGCTCACCAGGGCCAGCCTTAAAGCAGCTGGGGCTCGAAATGGTGGGAGTGTCCTTTCTTTTAATCATCATAGCTTCTCCTGCCTTCCTGAACTCTGTAGGTCTCTCCTCCTCTTCCCCTGAGCTCTAGTGGCCCCAGCTTGGCTATTGTTGC
>NW_007767775.1:2547-3378 GCF_000696425.1 Galeopterus variegatus | reverse complement strand
TCTTGAGTATTAAATGATGGCAAAATTGTTGTTGTAGTCATTAAACATGATTTATAAAACTTATGAGAAAAAATATAATCCAATTTATGTACCCAGCTTTCTTCTCTTTCTATTGCTTCTTTTTGTATCCTGATGCTCCAACATTCCTCCATTTTATCATTTCCTACCTGTAAAATAACTTACATTAGCAAATCTTGAGGAGAAAATCTGCTAGTGATAGATCTTTAGTTTTCTCTCATCTGAGAATTTTTTTATTTCCATTTTATTCCTGATATGAAGGATAAATATATAGGTATACAGATATAGATATGATGGGTAGATGTACAGATCATTAGAATTTGATTGACAGTTCTTTGCTTTTAGCATGTGAAAAATATTGTGCCACTTCCTTCTTCATGGTCTTTAAGGTTTTAGATGAGAACTCTGCTGTCATTTAATTGGGGTTACCCTACAGGTAATGTATTATTTCTTTCTTGTTCCTTTAAAAGCTATTTAAAGTTTTGTTTTCAATTTAAAATTTTTAATTATGATGTTTCTTGGCATACATTTTCTTAGGGTTTACCTGTTTGGGGTTCTCTCAGCTTCTTATATCTGTAGGTTTATATCTTTCACCAAATTTGGGGAAGTTTTCAGCCATTATTTATTCAAATTTCAGCCCCACTACTTCTCTTTTTCTGTGACTCTGATAATATGAATGTTGGATATTTTGTTATTGTGCTGCAGGACTCTGACCTCTGTCCATTTTTTTTTCTGTCTATTTTTTCTCTATTTTTTTTTTAACTTTGGTGAGTTCTATTATTCTGTCCTCAAGTTCACTAATTCTCTGCTCTG
>NW_007767775.1:0-1155 GCF_000696425.1 Galeopterus variegatus | reverse complement strand
TAGCTCCCCTTCTTTTTAGCATCTTTTTTAAAAAATTGAAATAAGGTTATTTATTTATTTATTTAAAAGTTATTAATTTATTAATATTATTATTTTTTTACACTCTAAGATGTCATTAAGGAGCAGTTGGGGGGGAGGGGGAGAAGGCAAGGAAGAGAGAAATAGGATGGGAGAAGGAAGAAAGAGGGGGGCATGGCCAAGGCCCATGGCACCCCCTCATTCTAGCAGAGGAAACCAGGGGGCTTCCAGCAGCAGCTCACTGATTGCTGTGCTAGTTGCATAAGTTGGGGGGCCATGGCTGAGGCTCTTGGCCCCCCACTGCCCCAGCTGAGGAGCCCAGGGCACTTCCAGTGGTGGCTTGGTGGTCATTGCTGGGATGGGTGCAGTCGTCAGGGTGGCATGACTGAGTCCCTGAGCCCTCCCAACTCCCTGGCTTGGGAGCCGGGGGGCTTTCAGTCCTTCTAGGTTTTCTTGGTGTTCTTCGTTGGTGTTAGACCTTTAATGGTTAATAACAAACTTTGTCTCTGATCTGTGGGTATTTTGTTTTTCTTTCAGTTCTGTGTTGGATTATTTGCTGTTCCTACCAAATAAACTCTGCACTGGAACTGATTTGTTGTCCTTTGCTTACTTCTAAAATGGGGGAACTTCCTAAGGGAACAAGCATTTGAGCTCTGTGCGTGAGCTAAATTTCTACTTTGCTGCTGATTCTCTGTGTAAGGTTTTTTGTGCAGCTCAGGTTTTAATTATTGACCTCGTAAGCATTTCTGGGTCTTGTGAGGTCTGGCACACCTGGGTTGTGTGGAAATCTGGTCTGGGCCTGAGTCTTTTTAGCAAACTGCACCTCCTGCCATTCTACAGTTCTGACCAGACTCCATTGACTGGACCTGTGCTGATTGGAGGGCAGATCAGCTACCCCAGTGCTCCCCTGGTGGGCCTATCTTCCCCACTGCCTGCATTCCAGAGACTTCCCATGGGACGGGCCATGTGCCAGTCCCTTGCAATGACTCACTGGCCTCTAAGTGGTTCTTTTTCTCAGTTGTCTGTGGTTCCTTGCTCTTATGGGAACCCTGTTAGTGGTCTTGCTGGCCTGGGAGCCACCAGGGCCCTTTTCTCCCCTGCAGCTTCCAAGCAACTTCATACGAAGGACACAGCTGT
>NW_007767774.1:5798-6130 GCF_000696425.1 Galeopterus variegatus | reverse complement strand
CGGGAGCGCCGCCACGCTTCCCAAGTGGCACACTAGCGCAGTGCGCCACCGGGCCGGCCCCCTAGTTCATGTTCTTAAGGAAAAACCTTTCAGGCTTGCCCTGTTCAGGATGACATTTGCAGTGAGCTTATCATATATGGCCTTAATTATGCTGAGATACTTTCCATCTATACCTAACTTGCAGACAGTCTTTATCATGAATGAATGTTGAATTTTGTCAAATTCTTTTTTAAGATTTATGGATATGATCATATGGTCTTTGTCTTTGGTGTTTGCAGTGAGCTTATCATATATGGCCTTAATTATGTTGAGATACTTTCCATCTATACCTA
>NW_007767774.1:0-336 GCF_000696425.1 Galeopterus variegatus | reverse complement strand
ACAGAAGCCATCTCAAGGACTCTGATTTAATGAGGGGTATTTAAAGAGAGGGTTGAGGGAATGGAATGTGGGAAGTGAAAAGCAGGAGGGAGGGAGACATGAGCTGTTCTGACCCCATGTAAGAAACCTGGTGCATGGTTTCACCGAGTCTCTGTCCAGCCTCTGTTCTCCTCCTTGACACTGTCCTAGGGTCCTGCAGGATATTGATTTTGCTTGGGGAAGAATTGGCAAAGCTTCACTGATGTCATTGTTGGTTTCTCAGGGTCTGGATAGTACATGGATCTATCCTTAACATGTTTTCCAAATTGATTTACATAGTAACCTACTGAATGAAGT
>NW_007767773.1:5835-6130 GCF_000696425.1 Galeopterus variegatus | reverse complement strand
GTGCTATTCTATGAGATCTACTCATGCCCGAAGCCAGATACTTGGGATTATGTGAGCCAATCTATCCCATCTCCCTTATACATTGGCTTAAACTAGTTTGAGTTTAATTTTCTGTCACTTGAAACCAATAGAATCTTGTCTGAATTTGGTACACAGCTAGATACCAACAGACAAGACAAAACTTGTCTATTTTCCAGCTAAGGGCAAAAACCATATCTCACTTAACTCCATAACCCAACATAGTAGAGTATGTACCTGGCACATAGTATGACAAGGTAACCTTGTCAATCTCATA
>NW_007767773.1:0-362 GCF_000696425.1 Galeopterus variegatus | reverse complement strand
CTGTGGCCCCTTCATCAGTAACAAATTTTTCTTTGGAAGTTCCCCCACCCCCCAACTCTCACATCATGTCATACAAGTGGGGCTGACCCCACTCCCCAGCTCCAGGGATGGGCATCTGATCCAGGCAATACTTCTAAGCCTCTTCAATCCTCTGACCACAGCAAATGTTTCAGGAATGCATACATGACTCAAATTTGCAATAATGCTCTGTCCACTGGGGTTGCTAAGCTGCTCTAGGTTGCCAGAAGCATCTTGCCACCACAGGAAGACCCAGTAGTTGAAAAGAAGAAACTTATTCCTGGTGCTATTCTATGAGATCTACTCATGCCCGAAGCCAGATACTTGGGATTATGTGAGCCAAT
>NW_007767772.1:5400-6130 GCF_000696425.1 Galeopterus variegatus | reverse complement strand
AAATTAGAATTCTGTTGTTTCCTTATCTATTATTAAACTGAATGGAAACACACACACACACACACACTCACTTTGGAGACTAGCAATTTAATTTATTTTAGTGAAAGATGCATTTCCCATAGACTTATAAGGGTTAAAAGAAATGAGGCAAGTACCATGGGGAAGTCAGAAAGACACTCTCACTACTTGCAAATAGAATAACCTACAGGAATGCTTTGCCAAACTGCTGAACAAGCAAGAATTTTACCATCTTGTCGGATAATCTACTGATTAAATAGCATGTCTCCATGTAGGCAATCATTTGTATCTGTATCCTTGGGCAAGGTCTTTCCATACATTTCAAGTTCTGCTTTAAACTTCTTGCCAAAGACAGGTAGAACACATCAAGTCTTGTCTACGTCTTGTTTATGAAATAACCTTCTACTCATTCCTTGAATATTTATTGGAGTGTCATGAGGTTTCAAGAGAAATATACATAATTTGTTTAGTAGGAAAGGAGACACTGAAAGATAAAATATTATTTGTCTTTGATTTAAACTTATTCTAGAAACTTCAACAAAGCCCAGCTATGATATCATTTGTAAAATTTGTTTATTTTATCACAAAAAATTCTGTCGGTTTATTTGTTAGTTATCTATAGATAATATTAAAGACAAAATTCATGGCAGGATACTGCACAGTTAAGGCATCTTTTTAATCCTAAAAATGTAAACACTGAAAATTTATATAA
>NW_007767772.1:0-522 GCF_000696425.1 Galeopterus variegatus | reverse complement strand
AAAGTTAATAAATCTCAAACTCTAGATCCTATAGAACAAGAAGCCCTTGAAATTAATGACACGGAATTTCAAGTAATAATCCTTAAGAAACTAAATGAGATACAAGAAAACACAGCTAGACAGCATGATGAAACCAGGAAAAATATAGAGGACCTGAAAGAGGAAATGTACAAGGAAATCACTGTCATAAAAAAAAAATGTAGCAGAACTTGCCGAACTGAAGAAGTTATTCAGCAAATGTAGCAGAACTTGCCGAACTGAAGAAGTTTTTCAGCGAAATAAAAAACACAATGGAGAGTTTAACCAGCAAGATAAGGGAAGTTGAAGAGAGAACCTCAGTACTTGAAGATGGGCTGTTTGGGATAATACAAGCAGACAAGAAAAAAGAAAAAAGTATCAAAGATATTGAAGAAAATCTGAGAGAGATATTAGACAAACTTAAGCGTTCAAATATCCAAGTAATGGGTATACCAGAAGGGGAGGAAAAAGGAGAATGTATTGAAAACATATTCAACAAAATAG
>NW_007767771.1:5464-6130 GCF_000696425.1 Galeopterus variegatus | reverse complement strand
TAGGGTGTATATTTAATTCTTTAATCCATTTTGAGTTGACTTTAGTATATGGTGAAAGGTACGGGTCTAGTTTCATTCTCCTGCATATTGATATACAGTTATCCCAGCACCATTTGCTAAAGAGGCAGTCTCTTCCACAGTGTATAGGCTTGGTGCCTTTATCAAAGATCAGATGGCTGTAGGTGTGTGTATTAATTTCTGGATTCTATATTCTATTCCATTGATCAGTGTGTCTGTTTTTATACCAGTACCATGCTGTTTTGGTTATTATACCTTTGTAGTATAGTTTAAACTCAGGTAGTGTTATGCATCCAGCTTTATTTATTTATTTATTTTTTGCTCAGCATTGCTTTGGCTATGTGTGGTCTTTTGTTATTCCATATAACTGTCTGGATAGTTTTTTCCATTTCTGAGAAAAATGTCATTGGAATTTTTATAAGGATTGCATTGGATTTGTATATCACTTTGTGTAGTATGGACATTTTCACAATGTTGATTCTTCCAATCCAAGAGCATCTTTCCATCTTCTTGTATCCTCTCTAATTTCTCTCAGCAGTGGTTTGTAGTTCTCATGATAGGGATTTTTCACATCCTTGGTTAACTCTATTCCTAAGTATTTTATTTTTTTGGTGGCTGTTGTAAATGGGCAAGCTTTCTTGATTTCTC
>NW_007767771.1:0-203 GCF_000696425.1 Galeopterus variegatus | reverse complement strand
GTCCGCATCTAGTGGCCCTACCCAGGAATGGTGCTCTCTGTAGATCCCTGCTGTGGGGGTACGTGGTGGTTTGGTAAGGGAAGTCCTAATGGGAACACAGGAAGCCCCTCTTGCTGAAGGCGTATGCTGCATCTGGCAGACGGGCTCCTATCAGGACAACGTGGTCTACTGAGGTATGGTGCCCTGGCCCCAGAAAGAAATAC
>NW_007767770.1:5788-6130 GCF_000696425.1 Galeopterus variegatus | reverse complement strand
TCCCCCACGCGCTCTCCCCAAGCCCCGGGCCCGGGTCGCAGCCACAGGTTGGGGCGCCCCGCGGAGCGGCCGCGAGCCGGGAGCTGCAGCCCCACATCTGTGCGTACAAAGCGCCCTCCGAGGCCCACAGCTGCAGGGACAAGGGAAGAAAGAAAGAGAGGGAGCGGGTCTTGTCACACGCAGATGACAGTCTGCGGACGGCTCTTTAGTTTCTCCCCTTCTGGAAGCCCCGGCGCCCCCTCCCAGTCCCCCTCTCCCACCGCCTCCCCATTGTTCCCTGCGCTCGGGACAGCTGGAGACGGCGGCCCGCGCCACTCGATGTCCCCTCCCACTCCGCAGCCG
>NW_007767770.1:0-257 GCF_000696425.1 Galeopterus variegatus | reverse complement strand
ATATATTACTTTCAATTTATCTCTTTATAAAGATCTAACCTTTTATTATTTACAAAATAATACTGTAAAAAATATATTTAACTGTTGATGTTCAGTAGAGCATGTATATTGTATGTCCATGACTCAATTTTATTTTTCTTTATAAAATTGAGCTAAATTTCTTAGATTGAATGTCTGTGAGAGACTCATTACCAATTGAACAAAGAATCTAAGTTTTTTGAAAATGGATAAATAGTGCCATTATGTTCAGATGAAAG
>NW_007767769.1:5440-6130 GCF_000696425.1 Galeopterus variegatus | reverse complement strand
AGAATCTATGCCATCAGAGAATCTTTTCTTTCCAACTAGACCTGGACCACCTTTTAAAAGCCAACTCAGGGTCTTCTTGGTCTCGCATTTCTAGAGACCAATTTTCAAAGCTGTAAACTCCACAAGGGGATAGGCTAGGTTGTGTGGGAGGCAGGAGGGTTCCCCAACCGTCTCTTGACCAGCGTTGGCGAGGACCTCCCAGCATCTCCCCATCGTTCCCTGAACCTACAGGCCAAGGATCCCAGGGAGGTAGGCCGGGGTCGTGGCTGCCTTGAAGGGCCCGCTAAACCCCCTCCCGGTGCCCTGGGACCCCGCAGTTGTGACTGCTCGGACCTGGGCCGCGGTCTCCTGAGGTCTGAGGGGGCCAGGGATGGGGGTGTGGGTCTGAGAGAGCACTGGAGAGAGGTGTCCTCCCCACGGAGCTGAGACCCCAGCCGGACTTGGGCTTCGCAGTGCACGTCGGCGGGAGGCCTGGGGTCAGTCACGGGTCACAGCGTCTTGGGTCCCCGGCCGCAGGGAGCGGCCATCGCGACGCCCCGGTCCCCGCCGCAGCCCACGGCCCGCAGAGCCCCGCTCCTACTGGTGCCTGAGGACGCGCGGAGCCCTGAACCCCCAGGAACCCGTGGGATCCCCGCGCACCCCCACACTTCCCGGCTTCTGGGGGCGCCGCGGGGGCACAGGCCCCCGGCC
>NW_007767769.1:0-299 GCF_000696425.1 Galeopterus variegatus | reverse complement strand
AAAAAAAAAAAAAAAAAAAAAAAAAAAAAAAAAAAAAACTAAACTAAAACAATTCTATCACCCCAGGGGCAATCAGGGTTTAACAAGATGGCAAATACCATTTTCTGTGTACTTTCCAAATGTGTCCATATCACTCAAACTCTCCTGTAACACGCCATTTTTGTTGAACAATGTATCGTGATCATCAGCCCGGTTGATAAGCATCCTTCCTCAGCATAATTACTGATAACCTTCCAGGAAGTCCAACCGCTGTCTGAACTGTGTCTCATTTAGCAAATCCTCCACCAGGCGCTTGGATT
>NW_007767768.1:4902-6130 GCF_000696425.1 Galeopterus variegatus | reverse complement strand
AAAATTCTATTCAGTGTCTCAGGACATCAGCTGAATTTTGTCTTTTCTATTCTGCTCCTTTCTTTTTTTCCAGTAAAAGCACCTTCTTGAAGACATAAAGGTCTCCCTCCTCCCTCTCCTCCATACACCCGAGTCACTCAACGTGGAATGATCAAGCAGTTTAAACAAAATCTGGGAATATAAATATAAACAAGTAACTGATACACAAGTAACTGCTGACCTCTTCATATCCTGATTAGAGTCCACAAGTAGTCATGCTTGACAAGATCTGTAGTGTCTCATACAGACATTCTCATATAGTGGAGTCAGAATGGTTAGGCTTGAATTCTGACATTGATATTTACTTATTACAGGACCTTGGGCACATTATTTAACCTCTCTGTATATCTGCTTTTCTATCTGTAAAATGGAGGTAATAAAAAAGCCTTTCTCATAGACTTCTTATGGCAATAAAATAATACAATTAACATAAAACACACAGCACAGTGCCTGGCGCATGTATGACACTCAGTAAATGTTAGCTAGTGTTAAAATGTCTAATGACAATTTAACCTGTTTGATGTCTGGTACTGCCAGTATCTGACTAGAATTAGTTTAGCAGAAGGATGAAAAATTCTGAAGAAAGAACCTAATTGAATAATTGAATAGCTATGCTCTTTCCTCCCTCCTTTTTTTAAGTTAAAACATCAATGATATTATAAATACAGAGATTTTTTTTTTGACTATCTTATATCCTCTTTGCCTTTATACCAGTAACTCCCTACACCCTCCCCCCCACCAAAAGAAAGAGAAATGAATCATTGTGTTGCTAGAATGTAGTTTAGGGTCTATAAACTCCAAACTCAGTAGTTAACTAAAACTTTGATTCACTGGGACCTTGAACATAGTCCTCACATTTTAGCTATAATGCCATTAATATCTTTAAATCCAGTTGATTCAGTGTCTGTCTTCCTCCAGAAACAGACCTCTTGTTTCACATGTGCTCTTTACCTCCCTCACAGTGCTGACATTTTTCAGTTTTTTGCATCTTATCACCTGGCACTTCATTTCAATCTTAAGTAGTCCTCCTAAGTAGACATGTCTTAATGTCTTCTTCACAATTTCCGACACATTTTTGGGCCAAGTACAACTTAGTTCTCTTATTAATACATAATTTCCCTGCAACCGTCTCTTGTAGAGATTTTGCTTTCTTCCCAACTCTGCATGTAGGAATGCTGGGGTGCAAAGA
>NW_007767768.1:2232-2672 GCF_000696425.1 Galeopterus variegatus | reverse complement strand
TCTCTTGTAGAGATTTTGCTTTCTTCCCAACTCTGCATGTAGGAATGCTGGGGTGCAAAGAAAATATTGAGAGCATCCATTGCTGTTTCCCAGTTTATCAGTTCTGCCTGCCTTCCCTGTGGCTACTGCCCTCCAGCCGTGTTATGCTGTATTCATTCTTGTGGTCCTCTTGTATAGCCATGGAAGACTTTGCTTTGCGGCTTATAATGTTCCTATTCACCATAATTTATGCCATCCCTAAGGCACCTTAGAGTCCCTCGGCCCCTTTGATGTCAATGTCCATCAACTCTGTTCTGCTTTAGCAGACTCACCGTCTATCATCACTTCTGGCTTCACTTCCTTGCTTCCTTTATTCTGTCTGGAGCTCACTGTCTTTCCACCCTTCCAACTCCTTTCCCCCATTCTGCACCTGTACCATCATCCATAAACTTTGCCTTAAT
>NW_007767768.1:0-324 GCF_000696425.1 Galeopterus variegatus | reverse complement strand
TGGTGACTTTCAGCAAACCAAACTTTTACAAAATTTATATATTACCTATACAGAGGTAGGACTAATCCCATAGTAACACATGAAAAATGTTTCAAATACTTGTGATAATCTCCTTTTCTGCTTTCCCTTTCTTTCTTTCAGACCCTTGAAAGCACCAAACCTTTGCATTTACTTTTCTCTGTTCATATGGGAGTCATTTTTCAGCTTCTTCGCTTATTTAATCCCTCCTAAGTGCCACCTTCTCAGGCAAGCCTCACCTGCCGCTGGACTTTCATCCACTCCCACTCCTGCCACAGACTAGGTTAGCTCCCTTGGTTACTGTAT
>NW_007767767.1:5839-6130 GCF_000696425.1 Galeopterus variegatus | reverse complement strand
TGTCTTTTTTTTCGTGACCGGCAACGGATCGCAACCCTCAGTGTCGTGCCCGTACCAGACCAAGACCGGCAACGGGATCGCAACCCTCGGTGTTGCGCCCACACCGTGCTCAGCCAGCGAGCGGGAACCGGTTTCCATGTGGGATCCGAACCGTCGCCGGGAGTGCCACCGCGCTCCAAAGTGGCGCACTCTCCAGTGCGCCACCAGGCCGGCCCGTCACCCAGGTTTTCTGAAAGTAAAAATGATATCCCAGGTCTTTCCCCTACTTAATTACCTCCCCCTCAAACCCCT
>NW_007767767.1:0-280 GCF_000696425.1 Galeopterus variegatus | reverse complement strand
CCTCAGGCTATGGCCACCGTTCCTACCACCTCTCCAGCCGAGTTGTCAATGGTGAGGACGCAGAACCCTACAGCTGGCCCTGGCAGGTAAGAGCACGACCAGTTGCGCTAGTCCCCACTGTGGTCTCTGGACCCCAAGCTCTGACTGTGAGGCATCCAGTGTTGACCCCACCGGTTCCTTTTCAACGACTCGCTCCAGCTTCCAAGGGCCAGGAAACCTGTGGACAATGCACTTCACATGGAAGTTTTGCCCTTTCAGTCTGTAAACCTCACTGGGCTGT
>NW_007767766.1:5725-6130 GCF_000696425.1 Galeopterus variegatus | reverse complement strand
ACCCTAAGTAAACTTGTGGCAGAATGTGCTTCCCACATCTGGCCTGCGGCAATTCCGGTTTGCAAGTTATATGGGGCAGCCCAATTTGTTCTATGGTGGAAAGGCTTGTGAGAATTCTGTTACAAAATCCGTGTGAAATAGCATCAGAGAGGCTTCCAGGTTAGAATCCAGCATAACTCACTGAACCGAAGAAGTGGTATTTAGAACAGAGGTAGAGCTCAAAACAGTTTGGTTTTTTAAGGTCTTTGTGAAATTACATTGAAAATGGCCTTCAAAAATCCTTGGAAAGTGTGTTGTTGATCTCTGCCAGAAACACTCACTGCAGGTTGAGCTTTTAGAAGCAAGTTTAACTCTAAGGAACAAGCGTGAAAATGTGCCTCTCACATCTAGGCTGTAGGAATTCAG
>NW_007767766.1:0-274 GCF_000696425.1 Galeopterus variegatus | reverse complement strand
ACTGGCTGAGCAAGGTGCGGGCGCGACACCGAGGGTTGCCATCCCGTTGCCGGTCCCGGTCCGGTACCGGTGCGACACTGAGGGTTGCAATCCATTGGCAGACACGAAAAAAAGACAAAAAGGAAAACAAAAAAAGAACAGAGGTAGAACTCAGAAGAGTTTGTTTTCAGAAATTAGACACAAAATCACACTGCAGACGGCATTTAAAGAGATCTGAAAAGTGTGTTGGGTAACTCTGCCAAAAACCCTCACTGGATGTTGAGCTTATACAAGC
>NW_007767765.1:3500-6130 GCF_000696425.1 Galeopterus variegatus | reverse complement strand
TCTTCTAAATCTCTGTTCTGTTCTGGGTATGTGGAGTTTTCAGATACCTGGATAATAAAAAATCCACTTGGGATTACAACCAAAATATGCTCCTGTGCCAACTGCCTGATGATATCTCTTTAAACCACCCAGTTATGAAATGCTTAAGCTAAAAATTTGAATCACGAAAAAACATAAACAACTGGGTACGATACAACCTATTTCATTTAAATGTAACCTCAGGGTCTCTGAATGCTGTAAGAGGTGCTCTTAATAACTTACAAGAAGAAAATTAATTATGGGAATATTTGAGATATCACCAGCTATAAAAGAACATTTATTTTTGTTCGTTAGTGTATATCAAGTACTTCTTTTCCTAAGGCACTTCATTGGTATTAGCAGATTATTAGAGGCTTAATTGTCTCCTTTTCCTTTTACTCTTTCCAAGCTGGAATATCTGGGAGGACTTGTGGAGAGAAGTGGAGCACATTGTGTATTTGTAAACAATACCTATTGGTATAAATAGGTGTAATAAATATTTAATATATAAAATATGTCTACATAAGACATTCTCTATGGGGTGGCAGAGATGTGTGACTTTACATTTAAATCACAAAATTCCAAGGGCAGTCAAATACATCCTAAATGCTGAATGATACACCATGTAAAATATGGGCTCTTTATAGTGATTAAATTTTAAAAAAGAAGTGAATATTAAAATGGGCTGGCCCGGTGGTGCACTGGGGAGCGGCAGCGCTCCTGCTGAGGGTTCGGATCCAATGTGGAGACCGGTTCCTGCTCAGTGGTTGAGTGTGGTGCAGGTGCAACACCGAGGGTTGCAATCCCGTTACCTATCAGTAAAAAAGATAAAAAGGAAAAAATTAAAAAATTTAAAAAAAAATAATAAAATGGATCTACACTTCTTAACTTGACAATCATTGAACTGGCACAATTAATCAGAATCATGCCAAAAATAACAAGGGTTTGCATTTGACAAATGCTGTAAAAAAGTATCACATTCATAAGATTATTTGATAGTCATAATAAAACTATGAAGCGGTCATTAAAATTTAACAAGTATTAAAGTGGCTTATTAAGAAACCACACACCAAATGTCCCTGATGAGGAATATTTATTTTTGTTTAAAATATTTCATAACAATGGGCTGGCCCGGTGGCGCACTGGATAAGTGCGCCGCTTGGGAAGCGCGGCGGCGCTCCCGCCCGAGGGTTTGGATCCCACATACAGACCGGTTCCCGCTCACTGGCTGAGCAAGGCGTGGGAGCAACACCAAGGGTTGCAATCCCGTTGCTGGTCCCCGGTCCAGTACGGGGGCAACACTGAGGGTTGCGATCCGTTGCCGGACACGGAAAAAGACAAAAAAAATAAAAAATAAAAATAAAAAAATAAAAATAAAATAAATAAAATAAAATATTTCATAACAAAACATAGCACACCATAAATTAATTATTTTCTTTTCTTTCTTTCTTTCTTTCTTTAATTTTATTTATTAAGAATAATCATGAGACACAAAGCTAAATGTTACCCCTTGTGCCAATGATGTGAAGGCCAGATTCATACTGGGGGCATAGCCATTACTACAAATTACTTTAGTGCCCTGTGTTCCCACCCATTTATCCCACAACCTCCCTCCTCTTCCCATGTTCCCCCTGACTCCACTTTGTAGTCGTAGGAATATTCCCTCCCTCTGTAAGACAACCACACCACTGTGGTCTTTCTTTCCTTCCTTCTTTCTCTCTTAGCTCCCACATATGAATGGGCACATGTGGTATTTGTCCCTCTGTGCTTTGCTTATTTCACTCAACGTAAGTTTCTCCTGGTTCATCCATGTTGTTGCAAATGGGAGTATTTCATTATTTTTTTATGACACTCCCATGTTCATCACAACTCTGTTTACAATAGCCAAGATATGGAACCAACCTAAATGTCCATCAATGGATGACTGGATAAGGAAACTGTGGTATATATACACTTTGGAATACTACTTTGCCAAAAGAAAGAATTCTTTTATTTTTTGCAGATAAACCATTTCACACTTGCCCCTTCTGCTCATTCATGAAATCATGCACCTGAGTAATAATGTGACTGAGTTTATTCTGCTTAGGTTGACAAAGGAACCTGTTAGGAGGAAAATAGTGTTTGCCAATTTCTTGCTTTTCTACTTGGGGACATTGTTTGGTAACTGGCTGATTACTGTAACCATCAAGACCAGTCGGGCGCTTGGGAGCCCGATGTACTTCTTCCTTTTCCATTTATCCTTATTTGATACCTGTATGTCTACTTCCATAGCCCCTAGAATGATGATGCCCTTACAAAGAACACAATCTCTTTCACTAAATGCATGATCCAACTCTTTTCATCCCACTTCTTTGGCTGCCTGGAGATCTTCATCCTTATCCTCATGGCTGTTGACCACTATGTGGCCGTCTGTAAACCCCTGCACTACATGAGCATCATGAGCCACCGAGTCTGTAGCATGTTGGTGTCTGAGGCTTGGATGGGCTCCTGTGTGCATTCTTCAGCTCAGATTTTTCTTGTCTTGAGTTTGCCTTTTTGTGGTCCCAACACAATTAATCACTATTTCTGTGACTTGCAGCCCTTGTTGAAACTTGCATGTTCAGACACTTATG
>NW_007767765.1:0-235 GCF_000696425.1 Galeopterus variegatus | reverse complement strand
CATCTTGACAAGAAAGATCTAGAGAAAAGGATTTGTTCTTGAAAGTGAAGACCCTTGATACTCTTTATTTCTACATTAAAACCAAAAATCTTTCTTGGCAGAAGTGACAACTCAGAGTTGAATAATTGTTGACTTTTCTATGACACAAAACAAATTGAATCAATAAATTGGTTACTATCTACTATTCCTGTTCTCAAAAAGCACATCTTCCTCCGTCTTCTAAATCTCTGTTCTG
>NW_007767764.1:5929-6130 GCF_000696425.1 Galeopterus variegatus | reverse complement strand
AACTGGGAGATGGGCACAGGCAGGAGGGTGCCCCTGAATGTCGTGCATGCTCTCCAGGCTCTTGTTAACAGCCTGTGCCCCCTCTGTTCTGGGCCTACCTCTGAGCCGCTCCTGCATTTCTCAGAGCCCCAGGAAAGAGTGGAAAAGTCCTCCTCAGTAGACTGTCCAGCTTATTCACTGAGGGCCTCCTGCAGGAGCAGA
>NW_007767764.1:0-439 GCF_000696425.1 Galeopterus variegatus | reverse complement strand
GCTCCTGTAGCTGGGCTTCTGGCCCCGGAGGGGCGGGGGTGTCCGCGTTTTCCCACAGGGTATGCTGCCTAACCTAGTGACCAGCTCTAGACCCGCTGCTGGCATTGCTGAATCAAAGTGGCACCACCGGTCTGTGGGCTGAGACGGAGAAGCACAGGCCTCCTTCCCGACACCTCCTCTGCTCCTCCAGGGCCAAGTCAGTCCCTACTGCTTCCACTATGTGTGGTGGGGGGCTGTGGGAGAAGGGGAGGGGCTTCCAAATCAGCCACTTTAGTCAAGACCTTGAGGTGAGAAAGGGGTCCCACCATCTACACCATTCCACTGACATTTGAAAATATAATTGATCATTATCTCCAAGGACAACTGTCCCTCACTCTTGCTCCCTCTCCCGATCCTGTGCTAAACAGCCCTCTTTGCCAGCAAGGAAGTTCCTCCAAAT
>NW_007767763.1:5627-6131 GCF_000696425.1 Galeopterus variegatus | reverse complement strand
GGTGGCTCTGAACCCTTCGGGACCCTTGCCTAGGCTCAGTATCAGCCTTGTGTTTCTGAGTGCTGTGTTTTCTTTAGGTAATTATGCCAAAATGGACATATCAAAACAATGGATGGACAACCATATGATATAATGCCAACAGCTACTTCTGGATAGTCTGTGGGAGTACTGACAGATGAGAACACCTGGAATTCCTATCCCCTTCCAAAGTCCTGTTGGCTTGCAAGTGTTTCCTGAGTTTACCAATTTAACTCCTTCTGATTATGAAGCTAACCCCAAAGTTCTTCCCTCCTATACCTTGAGTCCTATTTTATCAAAAGTTCTCACACAGTGGTGGGCATTTAAATGAAGAGAAAGACTTGTAAATGGGTTTCCAGACTGACATGAATGAGAGAAAGTAGTTGGGAGTAATAAAGGGGAGTAGATGGCTTTTTCCCTTCCAAAAAAGGAAGTTTTAAATAGAGGAGAAAAGAAAAAAACGGGATGCTAGGAAGATACCTACTC
>NW_007767763.1:0-200 GCF_000696425.1 Galeopterus variegatus | reverse complement strand
GGAGGAATGCTGGAGTCCAGAAAGTCACAAATCTTGGGCACAAGTCCAGTCAGGATAAAGGGCAGTAGAAGACAGGAGAGGAGACCTCCTCAGTGTTAGCAGGAAGAGCAACAATGTTTAGGTGGAATCTAGACTGCTGGGTGGCTCTGAACCCTTCGGGACCCTTGCCTAGGCTCAGTATCAGCCTTGTGTTTCTGAGT
>NW_007767762.1:5322-6131 GCF_000696425.1 Galeopterus variegatus | reverse complement strand
TTGATCTTGCAGAGGGTTCCCAGTGTTGCCAAGGGAGCCACAAGCACCTGAATCCATGAGGACCCAGAGCACAGGCCCCTGAGAAGAGGTGACCACCCAGAGAACACTAAGAACCTCTAGGGGTCCTTTGCAAAGAAGGTGGGGCAGGAGGCTCTGAAAGTCCTCCAGGTACGTGGGCAGGTACTAAAACAGGAGGACTCAGATTCCTGCTGATGGTGCCTCACTGGGCCCAGGCACATTGGAGTACCTCGTTTTCCTATGAACTGGTTGTAGGGTGGTCACCACTTGGTGGCCCTTAGGTCCCTGGGGGTAGGGGTCGTTTGACTGTGGATTGTTTCAGGAAAGCCTGAACCTGGGGTTCTCACTGTTTGGTGTTTATGAGGAAAGGGGTGGCTGTTTCTTGGTCTAGCCTCCATACAGTGGTCCCCCTGACATGCACTGTGGAGACCCACTGAGACTTTGGAGGGAATGGGGGGCCATGGGGGAGAGTGGGTGAGTGGGCCTTGCACACAGTGCTGCTCCTCCCCTGGTGCCCCCCTTCGGTGAGGATGCCCTAACCCTTTTCAAGTGGCAGCTCAACCTGCAGCCACCTGGAGGCTTTGGCTTCTGGGTTCCTTCTGTCTTGGTTTATAGCAATGGTGGGCAGCACTTTCAAAGCAGAAACTTGAGGACAAACACCAAGGGCTCAAGATGGTGTCCTCTGAGGTATGGAGGCCCACCTTATGCTCAAAAATAGCTGCTGAGACAATGGTCCACAAGCCACTGGCAGGGACACAGGGCACACCTTTTTTTTTTTTTTTTTTTTTTTT
>NW_007767762.1:0-340 GCF_000696425.1 Galeopterus variegatus | reverse complement strand
GGTGGGAAGCTGGGGTGGTGACAGTTTGTCCTTAGAATCAGACAGAAAAGGATCCAATCCCTGCTCCTCCACTACCCAGCTTTGGGACCCTCGGAGAACCACCCCAGGTCCCTGTGCCTCAGTTTTCTCATCTGTGACAATGGGGATGGTACACATGCCTTAATGACTAGGTTGCCGTGGGGATTAAGTTACTAATGCAAGAAAACACTGTATGGAGACTGAAAAGTGCCATAAGCCGCAGAGTGGCGCTACTGCTGCTGTTCCATTGGCAGGGAGCCGTTGATCTTGCAGAGGGTTCCCAGTGTTGCCAAGGGAGCCACAAGCACCTGAATCCATGAGG
>NW_007767761.1:5859-6131 GCF_000696425.1 Galeopterus variegatus | reverse complement strand
AAGTAATAGCCTCACTCTGTGGAGAGAATTAAAAAAAGCTGAAATGTACAGAAATATACTTGAAAAAACAAAACAAAACAAAACAAAACTCAGCAAAACAACAACAAACAAAGCCCCACAACAAATCCATTTTATCTGAAAATTAAACCCTCTTTTTAAAAAAATGTACCGTACAATTCCCATGTCCCTGATGATACTACGCTGCTTCCTTAGTTGTTCTTGTTACAACAGATCACTTTACCCTAACAGGTGGCATAGGTGGCTCTGCATTT
>NW_007767761.1:0-265 GCF_000696425.1 Galeopterus variegatus | reverse complement strand
AATAAATTTACTTTAAAGGTATAAAAATAATTGATTAACCCACTCATTATTATGTTAATATATATATGATACATTGATTTTTGGAGAAGAATCATTAGGCGATTGTGAAACTCTCATTAAGGAAAAAGTAAATTAAACCTGTGGCCAGAATATTTACAATACTGAATGTACATCTACCAGGAATGTGAGTATTCTAAATCCCCCAAGTAATAGCCTCACTCTGTGGAGAGAATTAAAAAAAGCTGAAATGTACAGAAATATACTT
>NW_007767760.1:5859-6131 GCF_000696425.1 Galeopterus variegatus | reverse complement strand
CCTAGATCTCATGGCGTATGTTCATCAAAGCCTTCCTAAATATGTAAAACAATGAGTCACAAACATGTAAACTATATTTACAACTATATTTATACTAATTCAGGATATATATATATAAACCTGCTAAAGATAGGTAAGATAAAGATAAAACAAAAAAGTACAAAAAAACACCCAAAACCTAAAAGAAATAGGCTTTTCACAGAAAAGTTAAAAAATGAATGGGATATAAAAAGTTTCAGAGACATTCAATGTCAATAGTTTTATGGCAATGT
>NW_007767760.1:0-777 GCF_000696425.1 Galeopterus variegatus | reverse complement strand
CCATATACCCTTCCCTTCTGAGTGACCAGTCCAGTTCCTGATGCAAAGGAATGTGCTGAAGTGGGGGCAACCAGCTGAGACCTAAAGTTCAGGTAACGCTGTTTTCCTTGCCACAAGAGCAGCTGTGCTTCTGTCAGCTGAGTTAGGTAAGTGGTGGTGAAAAGAGGAGGGGAGAGAGAAGGGCTCCTAATCATGCCCAGAGGAATTGACCTGATAGCAGAGCCTGTGGGGTTTTCTTACAGACTCCTTAGTGACACAGCAGCAGTCTCCTCTGTTGTTGCAGCCTGTGTCTCTCTTGAAGACTCAGTCCCAACCCTGTTCTGCCTGGGAGCTACTGAGGAGGCACATTTCCTTCACTTGCATTATTTTTATTCTACTTTTTGAGTCCTCAGTATTATATTTGAATTTTCTCCAAAGTCAAGCGTGTGGGTGAGTGTATGACTTTTCACAACCTCATTGTCTACTGTTTACGGAGCTCTTATACGGGGATAGAGAAAATCTAGGCATAAGTAGTGATTTCATAATAAAGACAACAGACTTCTAAAATTTCTTCTCAGTGCATATGAGAAGATAACCACAAACATCGAATAATAAATTATACATCTAGAGCATTTCATGTAAATTATTTGAACTTTTTGAAAACCAGAGATGTAAGTAAGATGCTGAGGCCAGTTGGGTTAAATGACTTCCTCAAGGATGCCTAAATAAGACACAAGCCTAGATCTCATGGCGTATGTTCATCAAAGCCTTCCTAAATATGTAAAACAATGAGTCACA
>NW_007767759.1:5810-6131 GCF_000696425.1 Galeopterus variegatus | reverse complement strand
AGAGGCAAGCATCAGTGTGAAGTACTTTTCAAACTGTGTTTGCATCATATTTTCTAGTGTCTCATTGACCAGAGCAAGTCAAATGGCAAAGCCCAGTTCATGGAGAGAACATACTATATGAGGACTTCGGTACAGTCCAAAGAAACATTCATTACTGGATGAGTGGCCATAAGAAATATGCATTATGTACTTTTTTTTCTACCTTAAAAATTGTGGGCAAAAAATATTGAGGTGCAAGATGCAAAATTTCATGATGTATGGGTATATGAAAGCAAGATGTGTTGTACTGGGAACATTCATGTGGAGTCCTGCATGGAATCC
>NW_007767759.1:0-236 GCF_000696425.1 Galeopterus variegatus | reverse complement strand
TCATGCTAGTGTTCCCTGGATTCCAAGTTCAGCTTTACTCTCCTGGTGCCTTGACTGAGGCTGGTTGGTTCAAGGTGGCTTCACTCACTTGTCCTGTGGTTTGTGCTAACCTTTGGGTAGGCCCTGTATCTCCAACAGATTAGCCCCAGGCTTCTTTACTGTATGACTGTATTTAAGAGGCAAGCATCAGTGTGAAGTACTTTTCAAACTGTGTTTGCATCATATTTTCTAGTGTC
>NW_007767758.1:5852-6131 GCF_000696425.1 Galeopterus variegatus | reverse complement strand
ATATTTCTGGGGTACCCTTTTGAATATCAATATTTGTGTGCCATATGTGATGCTGAAATCAGCATAATTAATATATTCAGCAATATAAAATGTAGTCATTTTATCTGGCTATTTACCAATTTCTTTTCTCCACCCACTCCCTCTCCCCCATCCCACCTCTTCTGACTTCAGTTCTGTCCTCTCCTTTTGAAAGTTCAACTTATTATTGTATCTTTATTTCTCTCATTCTTTTTAAATATATTTATTTGTTTGTTAGCTCCCATTTATTTATAAGGACAT
>NW_007767758.1:0-254 GCF_000696425.1 Galeopterus variegatus | reverse complement strand
GGATTTAGAAAACATTCTGATTTTGAAACCTTAATATACATAAAAGTACAGAAATCTCACGTTAGTAAATTTCACACTGACTACATTTTTAAATTATATTATGTTGTATAAAGGATTATATCCATATATTAATAAAACTAATTTTAAAAAGTTTTTCATTGAAATTTCTTTATTAGAACATAGTTGATTGTACATATTTCTGGGGTACCCTTTTGAATATCAATATTTGTGTGCCATATGTGATGCTGAAATCA
>NW_007767757.1:5724-6131 GCF_000696425.1 Galeopterus variegatus | reverse complement strand
AAAAATCTAAAGTAACTCAATTATAAAATAAAAACAACTCAATAAAAAAAATGGGCAAAGATTTTATCGGATACTTCATAAAGAAAAGACATTCAAAGGGCCAATAAACACATGAAAAAGTGTGCAAGCTCATGAGTATTCTGGAAAATGCAAAATAAAACCAGATGAGACAACACTATACACTTACCAGGATGGCAAAAATTAAAAACTGACACTTCCAAAGGATGCTGAGAAATCGAAGCCCCTGGAACTCTCACTCATGCTGAAACATAAATAAAAGTTAGTAGTTAACATAAGTAGGAAGAAAGATCAATGGAACAGAGTAGAAAATTGAGAAACAGAACCCCCCAAATATGGAAATTCAGTATATGTTGCAGGTGTCAACTTGAATCAGAAGAGAAAAAAGA
>NW_007767757.1:0-240 GCF_000696425.1 Galeopterus variegatus | reverse complement strand
TCTGGTCTCTGTTTGCCCACCTCCCTAGGCGGCAGCCCCTAGCTCAAGGCGTGCCCTGAGCAACTCACCTCGCTGCACTCTCTTGGCACAGCTGCATGTGGCCCTGCTCCCTGGGGGACTCCTGGCAGAGGCTACATGTGGTCCTGCCTCCTGAGACCCCCAGGACCAAGAGAAACATGCAACAACTCACTCCCATAAAACTAGTAGAGGTTTGTATTACACCTGGCAAAAAAGAAAAAA
>NW_007767756.1:5696-6131 GCF_000696425.1 Galeopterus variegatus | reverse complement strand
GGAAGTACTGGGTTTGATACCACAAAAACAACCATCAATGCCATGAATACACAAGAAAGAATAATACCTACCAGCAAAACAAAAATGCTAACAAAAGAGAAAAAAATAGTTTATTTTTCACCCCGAGAAACCAACAAATACAGAAGACAAACAGAAAATTTGAAAGAAAGGAACAAAAGATACTGAAGACATCTAAACGAAAATCAGTATAATGCTAGGAGTAAATAAACACCTTTTAATAATAACTCTGAATGTAAAGGGACTAAATTCCCCATTCAAAAGACATAGACTGACTGACTGGATTAAAAAGACAGACCCAACAATATGCTGTCTTCATGAGACTCACTTGACCTGTAAAGACACACATAGACCAAGAGGGAAAGGATGGAAAAAATATATCATGCAAATAGAAATGAAAAATGAACTGGAGTAGCT
>NW_007767756.1:3507-4707 GCF_000696425.1 Galeopterus variegatus | reverse complement strand
AACCAATAAACGAGACTTGATCAGAATACTGTCTTGTCTCCATTTCTCTCGTCTCTTGCCCCATCCAATTCCCACTCCCCTCTCCAGGTCTACATTGCTGTTCCCGCGGGTCAGGACAGAAAGATGGCAAATAAATACCACTTCACCTTAAAGATCTAGAAAAACAAGAATAATCCAAACCCAAAGTTAGTAGATGGAAAGAAATAATTAAGATCAGAGCAGAACTTAATGAAATAGAAACATGAAAAAAAATACAAAAGATCAATGAAACAAAAAGTTGGTTTTTTGAAAAGATTAATGAAGTCAACAAACCTTTAGCAAGACTAACTAGGAAGAGAGAAGACCCAAATAACAAAAGCTAGAAATGAAAAAGGTGATATTACAACTGACACCTCAGAATTACAAGCAATCATTAGAGACTACTATAAACATCTATATGCCAACAAATTTGAAAATCTGGAGGAAATGGATAAATTTCTGGATGCATACAAACTACCAAAACTGAGCCAAGAAGGTATAGAGTATCTGAACAGACCAATAACAATAAAACAGATTGAAGCTGTTATCAGAAGGCTCCCAACAAAGAAAAGCCCAGGACCGGACAGGTTCACTGCAGAGTTCTACTAAACCTTCAAAGAGGAACTGATACCAATTCTCTACAAACTGTTCCAAAAGATTGAAACAGAGGCCTTTCTCCCAAACTCATTCTATGAGACAAACATCACCCTGATACCAAAACCACACAGAGATGCATCAAAAATAGAAAACTACAGGCCAATATCATTGATGAATATAGATGCAAAAATCCTCAATAAAATACTAGCTAACAGAATACAGCAACACATACACAAAATTGTACACCATGATCAAGTGGTATTCATTCCAGGGATGCAAGGTTGGTTCAACATAAGCAAATTAATAAATGTGATACACCACATTAATAAAAGCAAAGACAAAAACCACATGATCATGTCTATTGATGCTGAAAAAGCATTTGACAAAATTCAGCATCCTTTCATGATAAAGACTCTCTACAATTTAGGCAAAGACTGAAAGTATCTCAACATAGTTAAAGCCATATATGATAAGCCCACTGCCAATATCATCCTGAATGGGGAAAAGCTGGAAGTTTTTCCCTTAAAAACAGGAACTAGACAAGGATGCCCACTCTCACTATTCCTATTCAACATAGTGTTGGAA
>NW_007767756.1:0-437 GCF_000696425.1 Galeopterus variegatus | reverse complement strand
ATGTTCAGGGAGTCACAAGAAAATACAGATAGAAAATTAAATCTTATCTTGAAAACAATCCTGGAGCAGAATGAAAAACTAGACAAAGGAATTAAATCAATTAAAAAAAGACAAATAAATATTCTAGAAATAAAAAATACATTATCTGAACTGAAAAACTCAATCAAAAGCTCCAACAGCAGACTTAACCAAACTGAAGAAAGAATCAGTGAGCTCAAAGATAAAATGTATGAAATTATCCAATCAGAGGAGCAAAAAGAAGAGGGAATAAGAAAAAATGAAACAGAAATACAGCATATATGAGTCTCCTTCAAGCAAAATAATCTACAAAATTGGCATACCTAAAGGAGAAGAATAAAAAGAAATGCAGAAAGCATATTCAAGGATATAATGGCTGAAAATTTCCCAAGTATGGAGAAAGAAGACAGGTCCTGATA
>NW_007767755.1:5652-6131 GCF_000696425.1 Galeopterus variegatus | reverse complement strand
TTAATTGGGTCTATTTCTGGGCTTTCTATTCTGTTCCATTGATCTGTTGTCTATTCTTTCACAACTATCACACTGTGTTAATTACACCAGCTTTTTAGTAAGTTTTAAAGTAAGGTAGTCCTCTAATCAAATGTTCTTAAATACTGAAAATCTTATAATGTTCAGGGTTTATAATGAAAATGAACTGAGAATAAAGGAATTCTTAAGAGTAGATGTAACTGTCTGAAGATACTGACCATGAAACACTAATGGCAGTTCATTATTTGACTGACTTTTGATATTAGCATAATCCTTCATTTTTCATGGGAGCCATAAATTTCTTAGAGAAAGAAAATAAATAGAAGATAATTATTAGCTGTTTGTTTTTAATTAATCCATGTATTACTACATTTATATATTTCTATGGCTTTTAACAAATTTTATTTTATTATATCAGATATTCTAAATCAAGAATATCAGATTTACTCAGGAACCTTTCT
>NW_007767755.1:0-233 GCF_000696425.1 Galeopterus variegatus | reverse complement strand
TTTTTTCCTGTTCATGTTTTTCTAGTTTCTAGCCAACTATCACAAAAAAGAAAAAAAAAAAAAACCCAAACAGGAAATGCTTCTGCAAAGTAGAGGGTAGGGGAGGATTCACACTGGGTAGTCCACCTTGGATTTTGGGTGGGCATATCTGGACTTTGCAGTGTTATGTCACTTGACTTATCTTAATGAGCAGGTATCTCTTATATGGTTTGTAACTCAAAATCTAATAAAGC
>NW_007767754.1:5876-6131 GCF_000696425.1 Galeopterus variegatus | reverse complement strand
AGACCTCCCCTTTCCCACCTCTAGATCTCTCCTTCTTCAAGTTCAACATATTATTATGATTGTTCTTTCTTTTTTTCTTTTTCATATTTATTTACTTTTTAGCTCCCACTTTTGAGTGAGGACATGTGACATTTCTCTTTCTGTGCCTGTCTTATTTCACTTGAAATGATTTTCTCCAAGCTCATCCATATTGCTGTGAATAGCAGAATTTCACTTTTTTAATGACTGAATATTGTTCCACTGTGTATATATATA
>NW_007767754.1:0-355 GCF_000696425.1 Galeopterus variegatus | reverse complement strand
CTGTGAAGCATCATTATTGTTAAGAAAAGGATTTTTAAAATATTCACTTAAAGATTAAAATAAAAAATGTGAACAAAGTTTTAGCTGGCACTATAGGCTAGAGCTTTACTGTCCAATATAGCAGCCACTAGCCACAGATGGCTATTTACATTTAAATTTAATAAAATAAAATTAAATTAAAATTTCAGTTCCTTCATGAAAATATGCACACAAGGTGCTCAGTAGCCACATAGGACAGCCAGATTGTCCTCATTTCTATGAGGACAAGAAGTTCTGTTGGAACACAGTGATCCATAAACTGTTGCAATCCAATATCCATCATTGATACTTCCTCCTGGTGATGATGGTGCTGGTT
>NW_007767753.1:5926-6131 GCF_000696425.1 Galeopterus variegatus | reverse complement strand
TTCAGCACAGGTTTTGTTTTATTTATGTAGTTTGTAAGAAGTCTACTTAATTGCTTTTTGTGTCTATTCTTCCTTCTTACCTAGCATTTACTTTTGTATTTTGAAAATTTTAGCTTTATAATTTTCTGGTTTTTTGAAGTTTTCCCATGCTGATTTTAATTTCTTTGTGATCCCTCTGAAATTCAACTCCATTCTATCTTCTGTA
>NW_007767753.1:0-296 GCF_000696425.1 Galeopterus variegatus | reverse complement strand
ACAGATTCATCTGTCAAGAAATGGAAGCATGGCAAATAAAATTCTCCTCCTCTTGAAGGGTGTTAACCCAAGTCAAAGAGGAACAAACTCTCCTTTTTTCTTTCTATGTTTTGGCATACGTGTCAGCTCCTGTATAGGGAAGCAGGAATTTGGTGACTGTGCACATCAGAAGAGTTAGAGAGAGGGCAGGGTTTCTGAGTCTAGAGCTAGATTTCCATGAATAAGGCAGTTTTCGTTAGGTAGCCCTGGCCCTCTGCTTTTGAGGGCCTCTGCAGGAGCTGCCAGATCTGTGGGAA
>NW_007767752.1:5661-6131 GCF_000696425.1 Galeopterus variegatus | reverse complement strand
ACATTATTTCTATTTAATGCATAGTTCTTATTACCATTAATAACACCAATGAAAAAATACTACTAACATCTCTATGGCAATTGGCAAACAATCTAGGGAAGACCTTATAAGCCATAATTGAAGCCCTCATAGTACACATGATTAAAGAGCTTCGTCTACTAACTAACGGTCCCTGGGGTAGAGATGAGAACTAATTAACACACACAGAAATATTGCACAGCCTACACTGAAATGCTTAAAAGCAAATTAGAGATTATTTAATTGCCATGGTCATTGTTATTAACAATGTTTATTATTGTAGTTATTTTATAGAGCAAAATCCTATTGCAGTAAGAAGGAGCTTGATAGAATAATAAATGAAGTTATCAAATAACCTACTGCACAGTAAAATCTGTGTGGTAATATTATTTTACTTAGTCTGCTGTATTTGTTCTAAAAGTTTGCTTCTGTTACCAGCCTTAATGCTGCTG
>NW_007767752.1:0-242 GCF_000696425.1 Galeopterus variegatus | reverse complement strand
TATAGTGGCAGTTTGAGCACATTTTTTCTGTTTAAATTAGGTAAAGAATCATCCCTTAGACAGAGGGCATATGACCTAATCTGAACCCTGAGCTAAAAGATGCACCCTCAGAGTATATGCTGCCAACCTCACCTGATTCTTATATCTTTGGCCATTTTAAAATACAATATGTACAATATGTACATTATTTCTATTTAATGCATAGTTCTTATTACCATTAATAACACCAATGAAAAAATACT
>NW_007767751.1:5889-6131 GCF_000696425.1 Galeopterus variegatus | reverse complement strand
AGGAAGTGGCTATGAGAGGCAGCTACAAGGGGAAGTCCGGGCTGAGGCCTGTGCACCGAGCCCCTGCAGAGCTGTTTACCTGGGAGGCCAACAGCTGCAGCCTGGGATGGGTCACGAGACAGAATCAGTTTAAGAGAAGCATGGAAGCCTTGACTGAGTAGCAAGGGAACCCATCACCCAGCTCCTGAGGAGATGGGCAGTGGGACTGTCAGGGTTGAGTGTAGCTAGGACAGAATAATCAC
>NW_007767751.1:0-310 GCF_000696425.1 Galeopterus variegatus | reverse complement strand
AACTCTATAGGACCCAAACTCTTTTCACTTAAGCCCTACTGTCGTGTTGGCATTACTATTTCTGTTTAGGATGAATAGAATCCCAGACCATTGTTAATTCAACAAAGAAATGCCAAATATTCTAAGAGCAAAGCTCTTCCAAGCTTAACCTAACTTTGGAGTTGGCAGATGAGCTGGGGAGTGCTGGTGTCCTTTGTCATTTGCTTTGGTGACCAAGAGTCAGAAAGGGGAGGTCAGAGTGGGACAGAACTGTTTCCTATAAACCAGAATCCAGACCTGGGCAGGAGAGGGCTGTGTTTAGGATTTGCAA
>NW_007767750.1:5817-6131 GCF_000696425.1 Galeopterus variegatus | reverse complement strand
TCCAACATGTACAGAACACTTACCTTAGTGGTACCAAAACGCTTCCATTCATTATGCTGCCTGGTTTTCTGACTGACTCTGAGCCATTTACTCTCTTAGCCTCTGAGTTTTTTATAAGGGAGGAAAGCATTTTAATGAAATAACAACTATAACCATAAATGTCACTGAGAAGAAGCTATACTGTTCACATGCATCAGGCTCCTTACAGGAAAGAAGTCTAAGAAGCTATTCCTTCAAGACTTCCCTCTGGGCGAGTCAACAACCTCTGTTACTGTAGTCAAAAGGCTGATTAGTTTCCCTTTCCCAGGTTATAT
>NW_007767750.1:0-225 GCF_000696425.1 Galeopterus variegatus | reverse complement strand
GGGAAAAAAAAAAAAAAAAAAAAAAAAAAAAAAAAAGAAGGTAGTCTCTAGCCAGCCTACAGCTGCCCATGTCACTTGCTGTCAAGGCCTTGAGTGAGGCACAAAACAAACAAACCAATCCCATTTTCAGCCTGGAGACAGGCGTTCCACATAATCTCTTCTTATCCAACATGTACAGAACACTTACCTTAGTGGTACCAAAACGCTTCCATTCATTATGCTGCC
>NW_007767749.1:5421-6131 GCF_000696425.1 Galeopterus variegatus | reverse complement strand
ATTCACAAGAGAGTCAGCCATTTTCTTCTATTCAGGCCTTCAACTAAATGAATGGAGATCACCTGCCTTAGGAGGGCATCTGCTTTACTCAGTCTACCAATTTAAATGTTAATCACATCCAGAAACACCATCACAAACACACCCAGAATAATGTTTGACCAAATTTCTTAGCCACCCTATGGCCCAGATAAATTGACATATAAAATTAACCATCACAGTGTCTTGCTATGGAGGATTAGTCTGATCCCCTATGTGTCTCGTGCAAATCACTTCTCTCAGTGTCCAGTGTTTTTCCTGGTAGGCAGGGTAGTGTGAGTGTATCATGTCCAAACTGAGTACTCCCATTGAAGACAATATCCCATTTTACCCTCACATCTCTGAACTATTTATCTTACCATATTACAAAGGCAAGGACTTAGGTCAGAGAGATTAAGTAACTGAAATAATCTCTAAGATCCACTTCAGCTCTAGAATTCTCTGCTTTCAATTTAGCAGCTAAAAAAATGAAAATGGACTTGGAAGCTGCAACAAAACCCTCATGTGCAGAGGGGTCAGAAAAACACATTGGCATTTCCAGTCTTAATCTCATCATAATCTGTAAGGAATGTTAATGGAGGTTTTTGTAAGACTCGGTTTTTAAATTTTTTTCCCCCTAATGTACAAAATAGAGGAAACTCCTTTAGAAAAAGAATGCACTTATAACATTTTTA
>NW_007767749.1:0-574 GCF_000696425.1 Galeopterus variegatus | reverse complement strand
GGCTGTTGCCTCGCTACCTGTGGGCTTTTGTCCTGTTGCTGGAGACCGTTGCCACATACACACATTACCTAAAAACCCTATTCTAAATATCAAGTGAGAATCAACATATACTTAATTAGAATTGATTAAATGGACTTTTGCCACCCTCATTGTGGGCTTTTGCCCCCATGGCAGAGACTATTGCCTCATACATGCATTACCTAAAAACCCTGCTCTAAAAATCAAATGAGAATCAAGATTCCTAACCCTCTACAAATAGGGTGTGTGTGTGTGTGTGCATGTAATATTCCCATAAGAAACTGGCTTAATGCGATTATATTGGCTGACAATTCCTAAGATCCGCAAGCTACTTCCAGTCTGAGACTGACAACCTGATGCCAGGAGATCCAATGTAAGAACTCAAATCTAAATGCCTGCAGGCTCAGGATGAAGGAAGAGCTGATGTTTCAGTTCATCAAGTGTGAAGGCAGGGAAAAAAAAAATGTCCCACATACAAAGTAGACAGGCAGGTGGAGTTTTCTCATATTCACAAGAGAGTCAGCCATTTTCTTCTATTCAGGCCTTCAACTAAATG
>NW_007767748.1:5752-6131 GCF_000696425.1 Galeopterus variegatus | reverse complement strand
AGTAGTATTAGAGGTCTTGTCAGGGGCCTGTTTGTCATTAGCACAGCCTGTTAAAGATTGCGGGTCTGTACGCAGGTCAGACACTGTGTGACCTTACTTGAAATACAGACATTTAAGCCCTTCCTCCTGGGGCCGTCCAAAGAGATCTAAAGGCTGGTAGCTGTCCTCTACCTTCCAAATTAAAATAGGCTATCCTCTGTTTCTGCTTCAGACACTACAGTACAGAGTGGCTTGTGACTTTTGTCAAGAGAAAGCCACAAAGACAAAGATGCAGACTGACTTCCATCTTACTTTTCTGGAATTTTATTACTTAGTTCCTCTCCTCCTTTTGTTTTGCACTCATTACGTGGAAATTTTCCTTAGAATCCGTATTTCCCAG
>NW_007767748.1:0-213 GCF_000696425.1 Galeopterus variegatus | reverse complement strand
TCATATGTCACCTGGCCAAATTAACAGAATAATAGCCGAGAAACAATGGGAGTATAAACTGAATTTGTAACTAGGCAATGAAGTCATTTCATATTTTTTCTTTGGTTTGTTTTTATTTTCTCCTCTTTAATTAAAAAGGTGATAAGATATGGAATGATGGTAGAGATTTGTTTATTTAAGTAGTATTAGAGGTCTTGTCAGGGGCCTGTTTGT
>NW_007767747.1:5920-6131 GCF_000696425.1 Galeopterus variegatus | reverse complement strand
AGCGTGATGGATCTTTCCCAGACGTCTGAGTCGAATCTCCTACCTCAGCCTACAGCCGAATTCCTTTCTCAGCAAAATGGAGTCCACAATTGCTTCCTGCAAGCTGCTGTAGGTGCCCGAGACTGACTCTTCCTTCTCCCCTCAAAAGTCAAAAACTTCAGTCTCCGGCACCTCCAGCAGGTTGCAGGAGGCGACTGCGGACGAGGTTTGT
>NW_007767747.1:0-534 GCF_000696425.1 Galeopterus variegatus | reverse complement strand
CATAGATGTGGAGTAGGGGACGTGGATGACAGTGTGGAACGAGAAGAAGCCGGTGGAGCCACTGCCAAGCCTAGCAAAAAACTGATCTGTCGCCTTGGCAAGAAAAAGCCTGTGAGAACCAACTTTAAGTCTGCCTAGTGACTGCTGACGTCACTCAGCAATCACTGGTCTCCCTGGAGACCCGCCCGAGCCCTCTCAGAACTCTTGGGTGACAGGCCTGCACGCGCATGCGCACTTGTGAGTACAGGTGCTGCTTGATTACCGTTCAGAACGGCTGGCTTTGGAGTAGTGCTGTTGTGGCAGATAGCTTGGCTTCTACATAAGACTATCGAGTAATATTCGCTCATATCGGCTTCAGAAGTGGGTAAGAGCAGAGGCGCCGGTGAGTGGACGGGCGTCTGAAGCTGTTGTCTTCCACCATGCTCATTCCACATCACCCTTTTTGGCAGCCTGATGGATCTTTCCCAGACGTATGAGTCGAATCTCCTACCTCAGCCTAAAGCCGAATCCCTTTCTCAGCAAAATGGAGTCCAC
>NW_007767746.1:5776-6131 GCF_000696425.1 Galeopterus variegatus | reverse complement strand
TAAGTATCTTAATTAAAATAGAGAGAATAATTGGCAAAATTGTTATTCAAACCTGATGTGATACCGAAGCCTGAATTCATAACCTGAACTCTCTGGTGAACACAGAAGTCAGAAAGCAGTTTTAGAACTTTCTAGGACACCAAAAAAAATGGAAAAGGACAGAGAAATATTAAAATAATTCAACGATAAGAAATGCAAACATTTCTTAGTAAAAAAGTGTGGTTTAATAAAAACTTAGGTAATGTTTTTAAAGATATTAGAAAAAAATACCAAAATCTGAAAAAAGAAAGCTTTAAACTATACCTTATATATGTAATTGCCTTTATTCAAAAAATAAATGATAACTATATGCCTC
>NW_007767746.1:0-217 GCF_000696425.1 Galeopterus variegatus | reverse complement strand
AATCTCATCAGCATCAACACAACTAACATTTACTGAATGCTTATGATGTTCTAGAAAATGTATGGTCTGTTTTACATAGGTTATCTTATTTAATCTTTTCAACTCTGTAACATGGGTTTTAGTATTATTCCCATTTTCTTTGTGGCTTAGAAAGGTTAAGTATCTTAATTAAAATAGAGAGAATAATTGGCAAAATTGTTATTCAAACCTGATGTGA
>NW_007767745.1:5915-6131 GCF_000696425.1 Galeopterus variegatus | reverse complement strand
TACTGAGAGCAGAAATCTTGGGGATCTCTAAATGTTTAGCTATACCCTCAAAGACTCAGATGCAGTGGTTGGGGGGCCACAAACAAACAAACTCTCCAGGTCTCTTCCAGGCTACAAAATTCCAAGTCGTTATGGTTCCTTGAAGGCGAACCCACTGATTTTCAATTTTAACCTTAAAACCCTGACTCTGCTCCAAGAGGAGCCCTGGTTTCCCCT
>NW_007767745.1:0-755 GCF_000696425.1 Galeopterus variegatus | reverse complement strand
CAAGATATGACCATGTCCTAACCCCCCCCAGAACCTATGAATGCGACCTTACTCAGAAAAAGGGCCTTTGCAGATGTAATCAAGTTAAGCATCTTGAGAGGAGATCATCGTGGCTTACCTGGGTGGCCCCTAAATCCAATGACAGGTGTCCTTGTAAAAGAAAGGCAGGGCTGGCCAGTTAGCTCAGCTGGTTGGAGTATGGTGCTGATAACACCAAGGTCAAGGGTTCAACCCCTGTGTCAGCCAGCCACCAAAATAAATAAATAAATAAAAATTCTAAAAAATAAAAGAAAGGCAGAGTGAGATTTGAGACACACAGAGGCAGAGGAAGAAGGCCGTCAGAAGTCAGAGGCAGATGTTGTAATTACACACCCCCAAGCCATGGAAAGCCTAGAGCTACCTGAAGCTGGAAGAGGCACAGAAGGTTTCTTCCTCAAGCCTCTGGGGGTAGTGCAGTCCTGCCAACACCTTTATTTCACACTTCTGGCCTCCAAAATGGTAGGAAAATTTTTCTGCGTTTTTTGTTTGTTTGTTTGTTTGCTGGTTATGAATATTCACGGGGTACAAAGCTGATTATCACCCCCTCATGCCCAAGATGTGATGGCCAGATCCATACTGGCAACATGCCCATTACCACAAATTGCAGTCATACCCCGTGTCCCCCACCCAATTATCCCCGACCTCCCTCCCCATCCCCCTGTCCCCCACTCCACCTTGTATCCCTAGGTGTGCTCTCTCCCTCTGCAAGTCCAACG
>NW_007767744.1:3617-6131 GCF_000696425.1 Galeopterus variegatus | reverse complement strand
CGCTTCCCAAGCGGTGCACTAGCGCAGTGCGCCACCGGGCCGGCCTGAAGTTCACTTTCTTTTCCTTCCAACCTACGTCTCTAAGCAGTGCTTACTACATCCCGGCACGTGGCAAACGCTGACCTACAGAGGCACGACCCACCGATTTCTATTTCCAGCAACACACAGCAAATTCAACCACCCGATTTAGAAAGGTCCTCTTCCTCGAAAATTTTTAACGTCATTTGAATTTATCTTAAGCAACTGAATTATGGGATACTGATATATATGTATATCATATCAACTGAATTATGGGACACAGATATATAGATATAGATATACATGAGGGGTATTCAAAAAGTTCATGGAAAGATTCGTATTATCTTTTAATTTTATTTTTTCGCGAACTTTTTGAAGTACCCGCATATAATTTTTCTCTCTCACAAAAGGGCTAGATTTACTGTACCAGTATTGTTTGGCATTTGGACATTGCTCAGTAGTTTCCAAAGGAATTTTCACAGGCATCACCTACACACACAGCGTCTGTCAGGAGGACTGTGACTGCCACCGTCTACGCTCCAGATGAGGAAACCAAACCTCAGAAAAGGTGGGGTCAGCTGCCCGTACTGAGTGCTCTCTGGAACCGTGTCTGCATATCCAGGGACTCGCACCAGCGGGACAGCAGAGGAGTGGCTGATATAGTGGACCCAGAACCCAGTACTGACCCTCGACTCCATTCTTACCTTGGTTATCAACACTCAGAGTCTCTGATTACCTCTTTTAGCCTAAATGCTACTTTCCACAATTTGTATGTATCTTTAGAGTAGAGCTTAATAAGTAAACACAGCTAAGCGTCTTTTTCAACACAGGCCATTTTTCAATGTAACTCCGAACAGTATTTGCACATCCTAACATTCACTTTAATAATGGCCAAAACAAAGAGAAATCATGTTCTTAAGATAATATGACTGATTTACAAGCATAGAATAGAATTAACTATTTAGTTGAACTCTGTAGAGTTCCTTTAAGGTTATGGCCATGAAATGTCAATGTTCCTGTATCACTCCACTTGCTTATCTTTCACTAATATATTTTAATATAATTAAACTTTTAATTTAATAAACTAACAGCAATTGGGTAAAATTTTTAAAGCATCATATATCCAGTTATTACTACGTTGTTAAAATCCTAGAACATTTCAGCTTTCCATTCATAACATTTTATATTTTCATCACTGGAAATATAAGAATCGGACATATCTCACACTTGGGATATGTATTGCTTTATCTTTTAATTAGACAAATTTAGATGACATTAACATGGGCAAACATGTTTAGAACTTTCTAAATTCAAATTTATCTTCCTTCAATTTTATATATAAAAAGTACTTCCTTCCAAAAGGAAAGCCTCTACTTTTAAAGTAGATTTGCATACTGGTTACTAGAAAAGTAGCATGGATGAGCATTACATAGAGAATGGGAATAAGACCGGGAACCAGTTACAAAAACCTCAGGACAGTATCTGGCCTGTATATTTACATAGCAATGATTTTCAGCTGACCAATATATCCTCAACATTTTCACATAATTTTATCCCAAGATACAGCAACCTAAAGTGCATGTTATTTTCTTTCAAACATTGTCAGAATTAATTGTGCACATAATAAAATCCGAGAACTTATAAAAATAGGCAAAATAAACCAGTACTTTTTACAAAAAGCCAATAAATTTAAAACGCACATATCATTTACCTTCTAGCCATGTGTAGAATGATTCTCCTGAGAAAGAGAGAAAGCATTGGTTACAATATTTTAAATGGTCATTTATAAACCAGAATTAGGTATATAAAATATTTATTATGACAGATTAAGGAATAGCTCTAGAAATGTCCAGTGCTTTGGGTGAAGTGGGAAAATAGGCATATGGTTCTAGAAAATAAAGCCCACAAGTAATGGAAGGAACTTTGGGAGAATGTTCTTACAGATCCTATTTTGACTATTAAAATTTTTGAGAAAACATTACAGTCAAAATATTATGTAAATTAGGCCGTCCCCGTGGCTCACTCAGGAGACTGCGGTGCTAGTAGCGTCGAGGCCGTGGGTTTGGATCCTATATAGGGATGGCCGGTGCGATCCCTTTACTGGTTAAAAAAAAAAAAAAAAATTATGTAAATCTTATCCATTGAAGGGTGAATATCCAAAGCATGGGGGCAAACAGTTTCACAATCTTAAATTTGCTTTTGATGATAACCACCATAGTACTTTTTTAAAATTCCAGAAAAAACAGTGAATTATAATTAATAAAAAAATCAAATTATTAATTACTCTGTTCCTGACAATAAAGCTAGGTATATTCCCTCAATCATCTAAGATGACTAAGTCATAGGATAATTAAAAGTCCCTTAATTTTCAATATAATTCTTAGGAGAAGAAAGTGCACAGAGCACGAAGGGCTTGACTTATTTGTGTACTAACGCCATAAGGACTACTCCTGGGGCCGGGGAGTGTTGGTCAGAGCACAGGAAATTCCAGTTAGA
>NW_007767744.1:2180-3423 GCF_000696425.1 Galeopterus variegatus | reverse complement strand
TTGCGATCCGTTGCCGGTCATGAAAAAAGACAAAAAGGAAAAAATAAATAAATAAATAAAAGTCCCTTAATTTCCAATATAATTCTTATGAGAAGAAAGTGCACAGAGCACGAAGGGCTTTACTTATTTGTGTACTAACCCCATAAGGACTACTCCTGGGGCCGGGGAGTGTTGGTCAGAGCACAGGAAATTCCAGTTAGACGGGAGTAAGTTCAAGAAATCTACTGTACAATATGGTGGCTACAGTTAACGGGAGTAAGTTCAAGAAATCTACTGTACAATATGGTGGCTACAGTTAATAACAATGTACTGTATTCTTAAAAAATTACTGAGAGTAGATTTTAAGTGTCTTCACCACAAAAAATAAGTATACGAGGTTATGCATGTATCCGTTAGCTCAAGGTAGCCATTCCACAACGAACACATATTTCAGAACATCATGTTGGACATGATAAACATATACAATTTGTATCTGTCGATTAAAAAAAAGAACTATACCTGGCCTAATTACTGTTGTTTTGAGTGTTTAAAAAAAAAAGATGAAAGCCAATAGGATCAAAAATGTTAATGTACTCCCTGTTACCTACCCTGATTATTTTTTTAATTGAGAAAAGAATGACAGAAAAACCCAACAGGTGGATGAACTGAGTAGGGAGTCTCGGGGATACATTAGATGCTGGGGAATTACTTTGCCTCCTGAGAATCTTCACACTTTGCAAAACAACACAAACATCTTTCTGCAGACTCATTCATTCAATGCACACTTACTAAGTAAGGATCGTTCATGACATCACTTTATCCAAAAAACCTGAACTGCCAACAGGAAAAGTCTAGCCCCCAAGGTCCTCAACAATGTGGCCTCTACCCATCTTTCTAATTTAACCTACCTCTATGTGGTCTTTCCTGCTGCTAAAAGGGCCTCCTGACCATCTCCCCACACAACGCCTGACTTTTCCTTTCTCTACTCATAGGTTCACGTTATTTCCTCCAACTAGCCCCCTCTATCCAATTCTACTGGCCTGATCTGCCCTGTGAGTCATGATTCATCTCAAAGTAAGCTTTCCCAGATCCCTCCCATGTGACTTGCTTCACCTCCCGTTTGTACTACGTGTGGGTATTTCTTTAGCTTCACTATCATCGTTGTTACCACTGTATCGTCAGCCCCTAGAGGGAAGGCATTAAGTTCTGCATCCTTTCCTATCCTGCACAGTGCCCATCACGGTGCCCTTGAACATAAATAAGT
>NW_007767744.1:0-1930 GCF_000696425.1 Galeopterus variegatus | reverse complement strand
TGGCCTGATCTGCCCTGTGAGTCATGATTCATCTCAAAGTAAGCTTTCCCAGATCCCTCCCGTGTGACTTGCTTCACCTCCCGTTTGTACTACGTGTGGGTATTTCTTTAGCTTCACTATCATCGTTGTTACCACTGTATCGTCAGCCCCTAGGGGGAAGGCATTAGGTTCTGCATCCTTTCCTATCCTGCACAGTGCCCATCACGGTGCCCTTGAACATAAATAAGTAAACATCCAGGTAAAATAATCGCGTTGGCTATTTTGGAGCACCTTCCTGAAGGACCAGAGGTACATTCAATAACCCCAAGTAACTAATTTTTGATCAACTGTTCTTCAACAGATTAAGTCTTATGTTGATAACCGAGGTTATAAATTTCAAAGTCAGTAAGAAAATAAAGAGGTCACGAGACAGATTATCTGGTAAAAGTATCTTGACCTCTCTCCATTTCCTCAGAACATATTTGAGTAGATTATTATGGCCAGAAAATGGGGAATTTACAATGTGATCCTGGCTTCTACACTAAGCATTTAAGTAAAATGATCTTTTTTTAAACATAGGATAATTTTATAATATTTTAAAAATCTAATTTTTTGTCATCATTCATTGGTAGCTATTTTCTGAAAAAATAGGATAAACACTTTCTTTTGAATTAAATAGAGGAAAAATCAAATTTTGATCGTTCAAGACATTTCCTTTGCCCTTGAAGCAAACACAAACACAACAGTTTCAACTCACCATCATCTTCGCCTAAAAGGGAAAATAACAGAAAAGATTTTAGAAAATTTCTTACACAGTCCACATTCCAACCCCACTTATTTAAATACAGGATTAAAACTCACTGTTTGTGAAACTTTCGGTCATGTCATGAACCTTGGTCAGTGTGTAGTTATCCTACAAATGAGGCTTCTTAATAAGAATATAGGCCACAAAGTACAAGATTTTCACATATGCTTTATAAAATGAATAATAAAATATCAGAAAGCAATTAAAGGTCATCATGAAGACCATGAGTTTCAATAATTAACTAACAAGTACACACAGTCCTTCCTTTAATCATGCATATGGCCCTCTCTGAACACAATTGCTTCCGTGCTAGAATACTTTTAGCTTTTTGATGACTGCTCTCCAGCACAGACATCCCTTAGGAACAGTACTTCCCAGGCTGTCAGCAGAGAAACCCTCACTGTGGTGCTGCTGCTGGGCTGCCCAGAGGTGGGGAAGGGGCCAGAGCTTGGGCTCAGGGGTCCCCAGCAGCTCTGCCACTGTCAGCTCTACGTGTGGGATTCTGATGGGAGATTTCACTTTGGGAAAAAAGGTTCAAGAACTGTTGCAAAAAACAGTTGTAGAGGCCTCGCTGTCATGACTAAGGAATAGTGTGGAAGAGACACAGCTAAGAAAACTGAAGAGCTGCTGGTCAACGATTTCTCTGAGGACAGCCACAAACAGCACCAGAGCTGCTGGTCACTTCCTGGAGCAGCAAGGACCCGCCCCCTCCTGCCTCCCCAACCTCGTGTCTTCCTCTTCCGTATTTTTCCTCGTTTTCTCCTCTCCCTCTCGCTACCTTGATCTGTGTAGTGGTTTCCTTCCTCTCCTCATCTTTCCAGCACCTTCTTGTCTCTAATTTATCATAACATGGAAGTGAAGTGCTTCTTAGGACTTGATGGTTTTATTAAGTGAACAATTCTATGTCCTGCTTTAAAAGTGAGTGACCACAGGAAAGGTCTGGAAGAAGACATTCCAAACTCTGTACTAGGGAGCAGAAAGTGGGGCATGGGGGGCCTTCCCTCTCTACTTTATATAACTTCTAGGTTGTTTCAATTTTTGTAAAATTTTGCATAATTAAAATATTTAAGTTGAAAATAGAGAAGTTAGGGGCCGGCCCGGTGGCGCACTGGAGAGTGCGCCGCTTGGGAGCGCAGCGGCGCTCCC
>NW_007767743.1:5921-6131 GCF_000696425.1 Galeopterus variegatus | reverse complement strand
GGGGGCTGGACATGGACGCCATCCTCCCAAGGAGCCGGCTGCAGCTGGGGGTTCTGGGCCTCTGGATGGCTCAGCAGGTGCCGGGGCCAGCCTGGGCCAGCAAAATTCAGTGCCCACAGGCACAGCCGGGGGCTGGCACCACTTCACCAGGCAGCAAGGAGCACTGGGCCAGGTGCATCTGTGCTTGTTCATCTGCTGTTCTGAAGCCCC
>NW_007767743.1:0-380 GCF_000696425.1 Galeopterus variegatus | reverse complement strand
AAGCCTGCATTGTGGGTGCCTTGGCCCAGCTTTTATCATATCGATTTCACAGCATGACAGGCTGAGTCTGTGGATATTTGAAATCTTCACAGTGCCAATGAAATCTGCTAGGGTGGGGACCTGGGTTTGAGGTCCCCCTCCAAGGTTCCGTGTTGTCTTTCTGGCTCTTCCATCTCCCCCTGAGCCTCCCAGGTATGGGACATATGTCTCTCCCTGGCTCTTTGGCCAGAGCAGCCTGCAGGCAGGCATTGCAGTGCCAGAGAAAGGGATGCTGCAGAACAGGATGGAGTCAGCATGGAACACATTAAAAAAATCAATCACTGGGGCGACAGCCCACCATAGTAAGGGGGCTGGACATGGACGCCATCCTCCCAAGGAGC
>NW_007767742.1:5803-6131 GCF_000696425.1 Galeopterus variegatus | reverse complement strand
GGAAGGCCTCAGTCAGAGCTCTTCCCTCACCAAGCACCATAGAGAAGCCCTACAGCTGCCCGGAGTGCAGGAATGCCTTCTGCAAAAGCTAGTCCCTTAATCAGTACCACACACCTGACACAGTACCACAGGATCCACAACGGAGAGAGACCCTATAAATGTGGTGAATGTGGCAACGCCTTCACTGATACCTCATCCCTTTCTAGACACCTCATTGTTCCCACCAAAGAGAAACCCTACAGATGTGACAAGTGTGGAAGAGTCTTTAGTAGCCCCTCTGGGCTTATTCAGCATCAAAAAACACACAAGGGAGAAACCCTATGAATGC
>NW_007767742.1:1625-4825 GCF_000696425.1 Galeopterus variegatus | reverse complement strand
ACCGGGCTGGCCCGAATCCTCATTCTTGATTCAACATCAGAGTGTTCAGCCCAGAGAGAAAGCCTACGAATGAGTGAAGGTGCTCCGTGGGGACACAGGTTGTGGGGATTGTGACAGATGAAACTTAACCATCCTTCTCACTCTGAGATGTGGTTGTATAAAATTTTGGGATCCTCCTCTTTGCTTAGGATTCCATCATGGCATACTATGTGTGTAAGACACCATTGCAAATGTCTGCTGGCAGCGTAGAGCCAGGCGTACAAGGTGTCACATGGCATTCTATCCTAGTGAGTTAGCACTCCCATTTAATACATGTAAGCTTCGAAGAATATAAAATAAAAACCCAAGAGGTAAGCAAGAACACAGACAGATGAAGAATTCGATTACCCAGAAATGATGGGGAACTTCAGAGTCTTTGAAGGTTTTTCCCGTGTCATTAAATAAGCAGCAATTCCCGGAGCTCAGGAGTGCTCCACCAGCTATGTGCCCTTGGATGCTGAGGTTGGCCTTGGCTTTTCCTGGTTAAAACACCACAGACTACCTGTATGCTGCATTTGCAACTGGGTCCTCTCCACACACATTGTTGTACTATAGTTATTTTTATAAGTAGGCATCCCACAGTATCTTGGGAGATTGGTTCCTGGACAACACCCCCTCTCATCCCACCCCACCCCGCCCCACCCCCATACCAAAATCCACTGATGCTCAAGTCCCTTATATAAATGGCGTAGTATTTCCATGTAACTTATGCATATTGTAAATGCATTGGGGAATGAGTTAAGGAATAAACCCCACAAACAAAACACAAACATATCTATGGGTAGCATTTGATCCCTAACCCAAGACCAAAACAGAAATGCAAAGCCACATAGTGATCCTTGAGTTCCAAGACCAGAGGTCCCATGCTGTGGGAGCCCACCCCCTCCCCCAGCATAAAGAGCCAATACATTACAAATAAATGGTCTTTTTATTGTGTGTCCATGAAAACAAAGTCAGGGTGGCCTTTAGCCAACAAGGTGTCAATGAACAAGAGGCATGCATGACAACAACCGTATTCTCCTCAGGAGTGAGTTCTTTCCCTCCCAGGCCTTAAGGGTCACATGCAACCAGGGCCAGGAGGCTCCAGAAGAACGCAAGCCCAGGACCACCATACACTGGAGGGCCTGAGTCTGCTGCCTCCCTGGCAGGACAAGGCAGGGAGAACAAACACTGCCTTGGGCTAGGCCCAGCCTCCCCAAGCTAGAACACATGGAACACTCCCACCCCCGTCAAACACTGCTGAAGAAGTCAGCCATGACTTCTGAGAAGAGCTGGCTCTGAAGCCGAAAACACTCAGGGCTACATCCAGAAGGGGTTGCCCACTCGAAGCTCCCAGTAGTAGTAAATAAAGAGCAGCAAGGCAACTAACAGCAGGAAAAGCAGCAGCTGGCCCCAGAGCCGGACCCTAAGGGCTTGCTTTCCTGGCTGGATGGTGTATCGGATGAGACATCAAGGGCACGAACATGAAGACGAGGATAAAGAAGAGGAGGATGAGGATGTAGGATAATAGGACAGGTCCTGGGAGCTTTTGGAGATGCTGGAAATGCCATGGTAGTGTGCGATGCTCTGGTACGCACTGTCCAAGCCAAACACGGGGTGTTCCCCGAGGCAAAAGAGGGGAGCAAGTGGGCCAGGAGAGCCTCTGCCCGGAACCAGCCCCATCCCTGGGCCTCTCCACTACTCACCTGTCCTTGCTGTCCTCTTCCGAAGAAGACAAAAGACTGTCATCTCGAATCTGCAGAAGGAAGTCAGGGTGAGGGAACTGGTTGGTGGGATCACCATGGCCCTATCATATCCCGCAGTCCAAACTTCCTTGGCCAGCCCACTCAGACAGTTTGCTTAAAGGCCAGGGACCTGCCCCTTCCAGAACCTTCTGGGTTCCCAAGCTTTTGTCTGTGGGGCCTTGCCACTCGCTCAGTGACTGTCCTGGCTGCCTGTGCCCCAGCACCCTCCTTTCTGTGCTAAGGATTCTCAGAAAGAGCATGAGCCTAGATCTCAAACCAGGGTCCAGGTCATGTGCCATCCCATGCACTCTAGTCAAATAGTTCTCACGGCTCCCCAATGTAGGGCCCTGACCAAACAGGTGTCCGCTGACCCTAACTCTCCCTGGAAAATGAAGGGTGCACCCAGTGTCCCCCCTTCTGCACTGTATTTGCCCAAACACAGCTATGGTCCCTTCAGTTTGGATCAAAGTACTGGGTGCCTGACAGTCAGCTCACCTGGCAGTGGAAGGTGTCAGCATCTGAGTGCGAAGTCACCGGCTGATGGAAGCCCTTGGATGTACCCACAGAATCGGCCTCCCTGTAAGCCCTGGCAGTCAGGTAACTCTCCTCACAGTACTCGTCATTACAGCCTTAGGAAGGGGGGCATGGTTAGCAGAGGAAACATCAGTGTCCCCTGCCTGGCCCAATGGACCTAATCTGAATCACATTATGGGCCTATGACAGTTTCTCCCTCCTAAGGTTGCTGAGAGGTGTTGGGTGTTTGGGCCTCAGGCTCTCCCTGAGACCGGGGTCCCAAACGGAGTGGGATGAAGGTATCAGGGTGCCCACCCCATCCCTGCTTACCCTTGCTCTGGTTAAGTAAGGTGTCCTCTTTCTTGGGTACATTGCATACATCCGAGGAGCCCTTGAGAGCTGAATCCAAGTCTGAATGGGGGAGGGGGAACAGTCCATGTGCCACCCAGGCTTTCCTCCCTTCTCCCCAGCGCCCCAATCGGCCAACGCCCTTGCCACACACTCCTGACCCATCCTTCCCGTCGCCCATGGCCTGTTCCCATCCCATGGGCGGCCAGGCGGGCCTCTGGGGCTGGGTCTCACTGGAGAACCCATAGGAGGAGGCAGAGGAGTTAGAGGGCGAAAGCCTCCTCCGCCTCTGGGTCATGTACTAGAAGATTTCCTCTTCCAAGAGATTGTTAGTGGAGCCTGGGCAGACACAGGGCGCAGGGCGGTCAGGGGTATGGTCCACAAACCTGGGGGAGAGCGCAGGGGGGACACGGGGAACGGGTGCGGGGGAAGGAGCGGGACGAATCACGGGGAGCAGGTCCCGGGAGGGGACCCGACCGCCGCCGGCCGCCGCGTACCCAAGACGTTCCCGTGAAGGATGAAATAGCGCAGGAGGGCGGCCAGCTCGGGGTCCGACACAACCGCAGAGTCGTCCAT
>NW_007767742.1:0-243 GCF_000696425.1 Galeopterus variegatus | reverse complement strand
ACCTTACCTGTACAAGAACAAGGATAAGAACTACATCCAACTTATCCTCAGAAAGCAGACAAGCAAGAAGAGAGTAGAGTAAATGTTTAAATTGTTGAGAGAAGAAAGCCAAACCTAGA
Source organism: Galeopterus variegatus (assembly GCF_000696425.1). Taxonomy (NCBI): domain Eukaryota; kingdom Metazoa; phylum Chordata; class Mammalia; order Dermoptera; family Cynocephalidae; genus Galeopterus; species Galeopterus variegatus. The sequence goes on along the minus strand of NW_007767742.1, from coordinate 124 downwards.
ATTCTTTACCCTGCAAAATTATCCTTCAAATGTGAACACTAAATAGAGGCCTTCTCAGAGAACAGAAATTAAGGGAATTCGTTGCCAGTGTCCTGCATTGAAAGACGTGTTAAAAGTCCTTTAG
>NW_007767741.1:5852-6131 GCF_000696425.1 Galeopterus variegatus | reverse complement strand
GCATTCATTCATTCATTCATCCATTCTCTCAGTCTTTTTTTAATCAAACACTTTTTGAACATATCTCACATGCCAGGTGCGAGAGTCACAGAGAAAACATGTTGTTTGTCCTCAGGGAGATCGTGTTACAGCAGGAGAGACATTGATGTAAACAAATAATGGCAGCACAGAGGATAGCAGCTTTCACAAAAGTCTGTACCAGACTCATTTGGCAGCCGAAAAGGAGGGGTCAGCTCTTTGGGATGGCTATGAGGCAGAAACGTTTCACAAAAGAGGTCT
>NW_007767741.1:0-417 GCF_000696425.1 Galeopterus variegatus | reverse complement strand
TTGGCTTTTTAAAATATGGATGTTTTGTCTCCCCAGAAAGGTTAAAAAAGTCTTAGAAGGTCTTTTATTCTTTTTTGTGATCTACTTTGCAGTATTTAGCATGGTGCTATAATAGGAACTTAAAGATTATTTGCTGAGGGGTTGATTGGATGAGATGAATTAGGCAAATGATGAAAATGAAAAGCACAGTCTCAGAGCCATACTGTATATAAGTGGAATTCAAATTCTGCTTTTTGGTTTCTCCTTATCATTATAAACTTAGCTAATGATAAGGAAAAGAAGAAATGGGGAATTTCTCTGTCTGACTCTTCAGTTTATAAAGAACATTAGCAGAGAGTCATTGAAGGTCACTGGTAGCATTCATTCATTCATTCATCCATTCTCTCAGTCTTTTTTTAATCAAACACTTTTTGAACA
>NW_007767740.1:5760-6131 GCF_000696425.1 Galeopterus variegatus | reverse complement strand
ATATCTTATATCTAAATTATTTGTTTGTGATTTGTAGCTGTCAGGAGACATTGAGGACAGTATTGTTTTTATTAATATATATTCTAACACTTACATATTTATAATGAGTGTAGGGTGAAAGTTTTATTTGCCTAATTGCATGTGTATCTCTAATATGTTTGCCCATATTAATTTGGTTATTTGATTATTTGTATTACAATTATTAGACACTCATGTTTGGGGGCACATTGTTGTGATTTGGGGGAATAACAAATTAGGAAAAAAAAATGTGCAGCTTCGTTTTTTTGACACTTAGTGTCTGGTGACTGGCAGTTTAATAGGAAATTCTGGCAGAGCTTGCCCTGGATCATGGGACATGTGTCATCCGCTTG
>NW_007767740.1:0-359 GCF_000696425.1 Galeopterus variegatus | reverse complement strand
TGTGAACCCCCACTTGAAGCCAGTTGGCCTTAAGTTTCAGAGGACCAGATTTGCAAGTGGTTTCTGAAGTAAGGGGTAAGTCTCGTGGGACTGAGCTTTCAACCTGTGGGATCTGACACCATCTCCAGGTAGATAGTGTGGAATTGATTCGAATTAGAGGATATCAAGCTGGTGTCCACTGCAGAATTACTTGGTGTGCAGACCCCCTGAGCATTTGGTCACTGGAGCCTTCTGTATTGATTGTTGCTGAGTAAGAGTACAGAAGAAAACATTTGCTTTGTCTTTTCCTATGTGCTCGATATCTTATATCTAAATTATTTGTTTGTGATTTGTAGCTGTCAGGAGACATTGAGGACAGT
>NW_007767739.1:5807-6131 GCF_000696425.1 Galeopterus variegatus | reverse complement strand
TTGTGACATGAGCCCTAGAATGGGTGCTAGACATTCCCAGGTTTGAATGATGGCTCTGTGGATAGCTTTGTGACTATAGATAGTTATTCAGCTTTTCTGAGCTTGTTTCCTGTTACATCAAGTAGAAAATAAATATTTTTACAGTGGTAATGTTAAAAAATGTAAAAGTAATTGGTCACACTATATATTTGTTCTCACCTCACTTTTCTTAACATATCTCACAGTATTCCTTTCTGTAATTGTTCATACATTCTTTTCTATCCCCAAAATACACATTGCCTTTCAAAACCTTCAGGAACTTTCATGTCACTTCTTAATAATAAC
>NW_007767739.1:0-770 GCF_000696425.1 Galeopterus variegatus | reverse complement strand
CTGGCCAAATTAAGTCACAGGGCCAAACCCAAATTAGCCAGATAAATAAACTTCTTTTTTTTATAAAGCCACTTCAGAGAGTGTGTGGCCATTTTTTGTAATTTCCAGAGTGATTTCAAGTATTAGTAAAAATGAATGCAAATGTTTGTCATGTAATAACTAATGAATGGCATTATTATTATTAATGTGGTTTTGCCAAATACACATTTTATCACCCTATGATTTTTAAAAAAAACAATTATTAAGGATATACTGTGGGCAAGGTTCCTTCAGTTACAATCACATTTATCCATGAAGGTTCTGCTTGTGTTTTATGGAATTCAGAATGTCATCTTGACATCTCTGGCTCTCTTCAATTTTGTTCCATTTAAATTATGTGTGATCACCTATCACATAACCTATTACAAACACTTATATACCAAAGTACATTTTGTCTTATGTCTTAGTTTATATATTTTGTGACTTAAGTTTTGTACCACCCTTTATCCAATTAGGTTTTAACACCTTTGAATAAAAAGATGGGCCACATTTGTCTGGCATAGATAGGAGTACCTAAATGGATAGATCTTAATTTTAGTTTCAGTACAGGGATGGATCTGACTTTTAGTTTCTAAATAAGAGGATTAAAACCTACTTTTTAACCTTATTTTATACCACTGCATTCAATACACCTAAGTCCAGTGCATTTAAGGTACAGTGGAAGGTGGCTTTGTGACATGAGCCCTAGAATGGGTGCTAGACATTCCCAGGTTTGAATGATGGCTCTGTGG
>NW_007767738.1:5525-6131 GCF_000696425.1 Galeopterus variegatus | reverse complement strand
CAAAACTATTTTTCAAATTGAAAGAGAAATGCTGTTTTTCACAGACAAACAAAAACTGAAGGAATTCATTACCACTAGACTGGCCTTACAAAAAATGTTCAAGGGAGTCTTGCATCTGAAAAGGAAAAGACAATAACTACCATCAAGAACACATCCCCCGAAAATAAAACTCAATGGTAAAGAAGGTACACAATAGAAAAGAAGGAATCAAATCTTATCACTACAGAAAATCACCAAATTGCAAGGATAAAAAATAATAACGAAGGAAAAAAAAAATAGAAGGTATCCAAAATAAACAGAAAACTATCAATGAAATGGCAGGAGTAAGTCTTCACCTATCAATAATAACCTTGAATGTAAGTGGACCAAATTTCCCAATTAAAAGAAATTTCCCAATTACAGGCTGAATGGATTATAAAACAAAACAAAACAAATAAACAAAACAAAAAAACAGAACCAACTATACACTTTCTTCAAGAAACTCACTATAGACTTATAGTGAAGGGATGGAAAAAAATATTCCATTCAAACATAAACCAAACATGAGCAGAAGTAGCTATACTTATGTTAGATAAAACAGACTTTAAGTCAAAAACTGTAAAAAAA
>NW_007767738.1:0-299 GCF_000696425.1 Galeopterus variegatus | reverse complement strand
CAAAGACAAAAGATTTCTAAAAACAGCAAGAGAAAACTTCAGGTCACATATAAGGAAACCCAATTATACTAACATCAGATTCCTCAGTAGAAACCATATAGGCCCTGATAGAATGAAATGATACAGTCAAAGTGCTGCAATAAATAAATAAATAAATAAACATTAAAGAAAGAAAGAAAGAAAGAAAGAAAGAAAGAAAGAAAGAAAGAAAGAAAACAGCCAAGAATACTATACCAAACAAAACTATTTTTCAAATTGAAAGAGAAATGCTGTTTTTCACAGACAAACAAAAACTGAAG
>NW_007767737.1:5312-6131 GCF_000696425.1 Galeopterus variegatus | reverse complement strand
AAGTTACATTCTTATGATTAAATCTAAGTATAATTGTCTCTAAAGTTTCCACCAATAGACAGCTTGCCCTTAGCAAACACTTTTTCACAGTTTTCCTTTCAGCAGTTCTTAAAATTTCTTAACAGGATTGGTATGACAACCACTCGTTAGCTTTAAAATCATTAAAGTGTACAATCCCATACCTAAGTGGTGATTAGAGTTGATGAGACGAGCTATTGACACACTACCTGTGGGCTTTCCCCCCCTGGCCTGAGACTGTTGCCTCCTACATGCATTACCTAAAAACCCTATTCTAAAATTCAAATGAGAATCAAGATTTCTAACCCTCTACAGCAGCCTGTGCCTAAGACAGGCGAGGGGGCAGTGAAAACGAGTCTGGCCACCTTCAGTAGCTGTGTGGCCCGGGCAAACCACTTACCCTCTCTGTGCCTCAACTTCTTTGTCTGTAAAGGGAGACTAAGGATAGTCTTCCCCGTACTGGGTCGTGGGGATTAGATGGGTCAATACTTGGGAGGCCAGCATGCCACGAACATTAACATTTACTGAGGGATGACTAACAGCAGTCATTAGTGATATTCTTATCAAAATGAGTTCTCATCTCCTAATTTCTTACATCCAAGGGTTCTGAAAGGAAGCAATGGTATGCTTACAACAGTTTTCAGCAATTTTTGAGGAATGGAGGGAAAGAATCAGAAAACTAGATGCACACATCACACACACACACACACACACACACACACACACACACACACACGACACAATACACACAAAGATGGTCTAGGTTCCTAAAAGTGGAAAGGACACATTCCTGGGACTATA
>NW_007767737.1:0-201 GCF_000696425.1 Galeopterus variegatus | reverse complement strand
GAGTCAAGGAAGCTGAGCTCCGCTGGTCACTGGGTCCCAGGGTGGTCAGATTCTCCCTTCACCTCCCTCATGAGGAGAAGTGCTTGGGGAGAGCACAGGGGTCTCTCTAGGAGCTGGAACATTGAGGGGGCAGCGTGGAATGAGCCCAGGGCCCTTGCTGAGCACTGCCCCCTGCCCCGCCTCCCTGCAGTATTTCAGCCT
>NW_007767736.1:6214-7086 GCF_000696425.1 Galeopterus variegatus | reverse complement strand
ACACACACACACACATATATATACCTAAAAATGTTAGGAAAAAAGATAGAGGTATGTCTACATCTATGGCTTGTAGGAGCACCCATGATATTATGAGGAAAAAAAGCAACGTACAGAATTATATCTATAGTATGAGTATTTTGGTGAAAACATATAAGTCATTCACTTGCTTAGAAAAACTTATCTATAAAATGAGAGGGTCGACTAGATCATCTCCAATGGCCCCTCCAGTTTTCAGATTCTTTGATTCTTATTTAAGGCCCCTTGGCTTTTGGTCCTACTAAGGCCTTCAGGATGGTAGAATACAGACAGTTATCGTTAAAACTGCAAAACAAATTTCTAAACTCCTCGATTCCTTCACATGTGTATAAGCTATCCATATTGCTGTGAGAAAAATAAACTCATTTAAAACAAAATAGATTCACAGTTTGACGGTAGACATAGAGCTAATTCAGAAATAATGCTGAAAGATGATTTTTACACATAGACTAAGTGGTGAAAGTTTTCAAATATTCTATTGGCATATAAAATATAAAAATTGAGTTCCTTCCCCATTCTGAGAAAAAGTTACTTCAAATTTACTATTTGTCCCCTCTTTTTTATAGGTAACCTACTTCTAAGAAAAAAAAAGTGTGTATGTGTTTGCCGGTGTTTCTGAAAATTCAGCAGTTTGGGGACAGCAGAGTGCAACATTAGAGTAAAGTGGTTTCCTTTCGTCAGCTAAAAACAAACAGACCGAAAAAGACACATGAATGTATGTTGACCTGAGTGTTATGTTGGAAGCAATGATGGGTCCAGCAGCTCAGTTAGTTTTGTCCACTCACTGACTGGCTCATGGTCGAAGTACTGGGAATGGCTAGAGTGAAAGGAAG
>NW_007767736.1:0-1160 GCF_000696425.1 Galeopterus variegatus | reverse complement strand
ATGGTGGTGGCTGTGATGGGCCACCTGCATGGAAGTGGTGTTTTCGGTGTGCTCCTTGCCCACTTCCGGGAAGGAGATGCTGCCCTGGGCTCCTTCACAGGACCCTGGGCTGTTCTACTTCTTGCCTGCTTCCGGGTGGAGGGAACTGTCCTTGGCTCCTGCCTAGGACCCTGGGCGTACTCTGTGTCTTCTGTTAATGTAATCTNACTGTCCTTGGCTCCTGCCTAGGACCCTGGGCGTACTCTGTGTCTTCTGTTAATGTAATCTTATTAAGAACAAATTCCAGAATTAGTTACTGACCTATGAGGGAAATACAAAGTTATCTCTTAAAAAAAGAGAGAATTAACTTCTCCTACTGTGTTAGCAAACAACTAGGTCCTTTGATAATCCTTCTGAAGGCCCTTGACCAAGACTAAATTAATATTCTCATTATCCCTTCCATCCTATTGCCACTGGGTCATGGTACAAGGAAAGCCATCATTGAGGTCATTCTGTGTGTGACCCTTTGGGAAACCTACCATCTAGCAGATGCCAGTTGCTGTTATTAAAAAATGGGACTGGAAAGATGACAAAATGAGCATTGTGGCAAAGAATAGTGTTTTTTAAAAAGTATTGAACTAATATTAAAAATCTATGCCCAAACCTTGACATTTGGACATGGACTATAAAGAAAAAAGTCATAACTTTTCCTAAATTTGATATAAACACAGGTCCCATTGTCCTGATGTTTGGGTACCAGACTAGTAGGAATCAGTTTGTGGTAGCTTATTTTCCAAGACACACATAACAAGTCAGAAATAAACTCTCTTTTGTAACATTTCTGCTTTTGTTTATTATTTCTCTTTCACCTACCAAACTTGCCAGACAGTTGGTACTGCACGGTTGTCTTAATTTTTTTCCTTAAATAAACCCCAGCTACATTAAAGAGTTTGTACATGGAGACTTTGGGAGAACCAAGCCAAACATTGGCACTCTGATGAACGTGACTGCAGATATTCTGGAGCTGGATGTTGAGGTAAACCATTTGATTGTAGAATGGACATTTGCAAGTTGAATTCAGCCAATGTTATGCTCTTTGGCATTAAGCCAAATGGCACTACCCACCTTCACAGGTATTTGAAAATGGTCAAAATCTCACAATAGCATTATACTGGGGGGGG
>NW_007767735.1:5876-6131 GCF_000696425.1 Galeopterus variegatus | reverse complement strand
GCCTACACGCTGTCGGACGTGTTCCCTGCTTTCCATGTGACCTGCTGCCTGCTTTCTGTGGCACTCTCAGGCTGCTTTCCTTGGGACCCATTGTCTATATTTTAGGGGACCTGCTGCCTACCTCGATGAGACTTGCTGCCCGACTTTTATGGAATCCACTGCATTCTATGGGACTCGCTGCCTGCTTGTGATGGAAATCACTGTCTGTTTTCACTAAGCACACTGCCTGTGTTCTGTGAGCCCAACCATCCCACT
>NW_007767735.1:0-276 GCF_000696425.1 Galeopterus variegatus | reverse complement strand
TAACTAATACAATCTTTACTGTAACACTAATCCTAACCCCAAACCCCAATTTTGACCTTGAATCCAAAACTACTCTGTCACTATCTCCAAGCCACTACACTTAGCCCCAGCTCTTACCCCAATCTCTGACCCTAACCCCAATTCTAACCAAAATCCTTCAAACTCTATTACTCATCTTAAACTCCAACATCAGCTTTGACCTAAATCTGACCCCGATTTTGATCCCACCACAATCCCAGAGAACAATCTCTGTCTTAACCTCTAACCTTAACCTAG
>NW_007767734.1:5905-6131 GCF_000696425.1 Galeopterus variegatus | reverse complement strand
TTTTTCTTTATTGTCTGTCTCCCTAACTTAGCATGTGAGTTGCTTGAGGGCAGGGACTTCTGTCTATTTTTATTTGTTTATGTAGCCCAAGACCTAAAACAGAGCCAAGCACCTGATAAGAAATTTTTTAGAATTTGTTGAATGGATAAATGAGTAAATTCCAACTGAAGTTTATTTCATCTTTATGGCAACTTCAAATATTGACTGTCTTTTCAAAGTATTTAAT
>NW_007767734.1:0-402 GCF_000696425.1 Galeopterus variegatus | reverse complement strand
TTTTTAACCAGAAAATCCCAACCTTAGAAATTCATGTTTACATGATAAATCCTTAACCTTGCTGCTGCTACTATGACACTATATCTGTATTTATTTGAAGGAAATGTCTTTTCCTCTGTTTCCCTCAGGAATTTGTGTTAGAAATCTCCTTCCCTTTCCTTCCTTAATGTTAAGATGTGAATGTAACAGAATTAGTTCCTCCATGCGGGAAACCTTTGACTCCCCGGCCTCAAAGTGTGGGAAAGTCAGAGGCAAATGGCAAAAATTCCCAACTGGTGAAGACCGGCCACCAGTCAGTCTTTCAGGTTTTGGGGAAAGATTGAGCTCTTCTGTCACTTGAAAGGTTCTGTAACTTGTACCTGACTGGACACTTCAAATAGGAATCTGGGGTTCTCAGGGGAA
>NW_007767733.1:5851-6131 GCF_000696425.1 Galeopterus variegatus | reverse complement strand
CCAAAAGACTACTACAAGTCAGTGGGAATGCATTCAGTGAATGGTACAGAAACATTAAAGGTTGCCTCTGTATGTATTTGGTTGGTGACCTTGGGACATATTTTCATAGTGTTAACTCCAGCATACAGCCTATGCCAGAAGGCTTGAGAATTTCATTTGTGAGCATAAGGTGAGCTCTCCAGTGCATTCATACCCCAGCGCTCTCCCTGACCAACTGTATGCCTGTGTACAAATTAAAGAGGGGAATCTAAATGTCTGACTTCCTGGGAAATTATAAGTC
>NW_007767733.1:0-367 GCF_000696425.1 Galeopterus variegatus | reverse complement strand
AGTAAGGGAGTTGGCCATTTTTCCATTGGTTTCTTAGAACTCATTATTTTTATTCTAGAAATGTTACTGTTAATATCATCTATAGCTCGAATCTGCTGTTTGTAAGTACCATTTTATAGCAATTATACAAAGTGTTCTCTTTCAGTTACTATCAAAAATTATTAAACATCATTTAAAAACCTGAAATTTTAATGCAAAATATGATATGGCTTACTGTTTCCCTAATTTCTCACAGAGAAAGACAAAACTCAACTCTACAGTAAAAAGGAAAAAAAGATTTATTTCTCTGCCTTTTTAAGGCACTCACCAAAAGACTACTACAAGTCAGTGGGAATGCATTCAGTGAATGGTACAGAAACATTAAAGG
>NW_007767732.1:5769-6131 GCF_000696425.1 Galeopterus variegatus | reverse complement strand
AAAGAACAAATTGCTGATATATGAAACAACCTGGATGAATATCAAAGGTGTTAGGCTGAGGTGATTAAGCCAGTTTCAAAAGTTTACATACTGTACTATTCTATTTGTATGACATTCTTAGAAAAAAAACAAAAACAAAACAAAAACTATAGACCAGTGGTTGCCAGAGGCGAGAATTTGGGGAGGAAATGACTATAAAAGGACAGCATGAGTGAGTTCTTTGTTGTGATGGAAATGCTTTGGATCTTGGTGGTGGTGGTGGTTACACAAATCCATACAAATGCTAAAATTTATTAAACTATATATTAAAAGAAAAATGTCATTATTGTAGAATAATTCTAAAAATATAAATAAAATCAGTA
>NW_007767732.1:0-483 GCF_000696425.1 Galeopterus variegatus | reverse complement strand
ATCTCAATGTTCAACCCCCAAAATATATATAATCAATTTTGATTCAATAAATAAAATAAATAAAAAAAAATACTGACAATGTTAAGGGCTGACAAGAATGCAGACAAGTGGAGATCACACACTGCTGGTGGAAATGCAAAGTGGTATAGCCACTCAGAATGTTTTCTCAGTTTCGTATAAAGTTAAACATATACTTATCACATTACCTGGCCATCCCATTCCCATGTATTTAGCCTAAAAACTGAAAACTTGTGTTGGTGCAAATATCTGTACAAAAATGTTTATAGCAGCTCTGATAATATTTGTAAAGACAAAATAAAACAAAACAAGAAGACAACTGGAAATAACCCAAATATCCATCAGTGGGTAAATAGAGAAACATGCTGTATTTTACATAGAGTGGGATACTACTCAGCAACAAAAAAGAACAAATTGCTGATATATGAAACAACCTGGATGAATATCAAAGGTGTTAGGCTGAGG
>NW_007767731.1:5798-6131 GCF_000696425.1 Galeopterus variegatus | reverse complement strand
ACTTTCCAGGCCCTGAATTCAGATTTCTAAAGTCACAACAACATTTAGTTGGGGAACAGATTTGGCTTTCTTAAATTTCTTCTTTTAAATATAAGACAATCTCACTCTCAGTCTAGTTTCATTCATATTATTTTCATTGGAAATCAAGTAATCCAAGAACAAATTAAATCCCTACATTTTATTTTCTGATGTATTTACCAGATGTCTTCAAAGTATTTAGTCTCTTTTGCTAGATAAACAGACACTTTATAATGAAAATTCAATATAGGGCACTAGGCTGAATGTTAAAATGGATCTTTAGTTATTATTTGATCTTATAACTCTTGATAATAC
>NW_007767731.1:0-504 GCF_000696425.1 Galeopterus variegatus | reverse complement strand
CCTCTACATGAAGAAGTTTGGGCACTTTGAGGTTAAGTAACTTGTCTGAAGTCACACAACTGGTAAGTTATTAGATCAGGATTCAGATTCAAACAGTTTTATTGCCAAAGCATGATATTACAGTTGTACTATGTGCCTTTGTCCTGAATGTGGTTAAATAATTTGGGATTTCCCTGGCACTGAGAGAGCATAAAGAATTAGGTTTCTTAAAGGCATTTATAGAAAATCCATGTTTATTAGAACAGTCCTTCATTAACAACGGAATTTAAAAGCTCCTGTTTTCTTTCTGTTTTCCTTCCTTTGGTCATGTCACAGTCGTAACCCATCTTTATGCTCAGTTCTCACCTGCCTCTTCGTGCATAACAAGTTTTACAATTGACTCTTGAGTAATAAACGCTTGCTATTTCTGGTTTCAGATTAACAGCATTATAAGTCTTGATTACACTTTCCAGGCCCTGAATTCAGATTTCTAAAGTCACAACAACATTTAGTTGGGGAACAGAT
>NW_007767730.1:2113-6131 GCF_000696425.1 Galeopterus variegatus | reverse complement strand
CAGAAATAAGCAATTTGGGGAAGGTGTTGAGAGGAATCTATATCTCATCTATCATAATTGAATTAATTCAACATGTAATGTCAGGAACTCAAAAACAATGCTTCTCCATCTGTTTTTATTTCTAATTTCCACTCTGCTGGGGGCCAATGCTTTTTAGAAACAGTACAAATTAATTATTTGGAAAGCTAAAATTTAAAAAACAATTGCATAAAATACAAGTTCAAAATTTGTAATCAATGAATTCAACCGACAAAATTACTGTGTCATATTGTTTACAAATTTTTTCAATGTTTGGTATCAATTTCTGTGCTGACTTGTTTTGGACAGTAATAGTTTATGGAGTGAAACGAATCTGTGGACTGTAATTTGAATAAAGCATTTCTGAATATTAATATTATATGCAAGGCTCCCACATGATCCCATATTATATAGAGTATCTCAAATATCAAGGTTTATTTCCAAGTCAAGTGAGCTTCTTTTTCAAATTTAGATTACACCATTATAATTCAGACTTGGTCTAATATTTCATCTTCCCAGTAACAGTTGTATTTTTGTGTTTTTTAAAATAATTATTTGTGTGTTGCTATTATGTCATGTGGTTCATCACTGAAATGTTATTAATTCACTTATATGTATGCTGAAGTTTAATTTCTATATCTGCTGCTGCTAACTATTGCTATCTTCTTTTGGTATCTTTTCATATATTCAGACTTACTTTACAGAAAAATAACTATCTTTAAATATTCTATTAAACTGTAAATACAATGGTATATTTCTGGATGCTAGAGCCCATCTTCTGTGTTTTTAAATGTTAATTTATCAGGATGTATTCCAATTTAAAAAGTATAAATCTGTGGCTGCTCTTGGGAATTTGCGTAATTAACAACTGATTGGCACTAATGATTGCCAGTCATTTGATTCTGTATAAAAGACCCTAGATTTAGGTACAGTACTATCAGAATATTTAAAATATAATTTATCTTTTATAACATTAATGGGTATTTAAAATCATATTGTTATTTTCTACTATTTTTTCATATTACTATCAAGGATCCTTTGGTTATTATTTTTTGCTTCACTCTAGTTCTGCAGCTAAGAAGCATTACTTTTCATTTCTTTATTGTATTTCAAATAATGAGGATATATCAGTAGAACCAAGAAAGCTATTCCAGATCTGATTAAATCCTGGCAGATTCCAGCCAGCTTTCTTTTATATTTGTAGCTCCTCTCTCTGCCCACTTTAATCCTCCTATGCCATCTAATTTCAAAATGTGATTGTCATTCTTAGATATCTTTTACCTTCTCATTCCTAAAGGACTATAGGCTTTTTCTTCATAAAACCAATGTGCAAAAATGATGATCTCTTTGTAGTCCATGTGGAATATAATTTAGGTAATAACAAATAGTCACAATTAAATTTTCCATCTGCTAGCAAGATGTAGTCTAAAAGACAAGTTCTCCTTGACAGTGAAATGTGTTTTTTTTTTTTTAATTCATGGTTTTATGTCATTTCCCAATAACATTTCTTAAAATTTCAGTTAAGTCATTCTAATATCTTTGCCACTCAACTAATATGAAATGTTAGCTACATGTCAATACAATGAAAGTAAAAATCATATTGAATTAGGTTGAAACCTAAGTATTTACATTTAAATTTGAGACTTTGCACATGATTCAGAACTATTTGCTATAGTTCATTCAGTTATTCATTTCTTTGTTAAATCAAACACATTAAATTTTTGGAGTGCCTTTGGTCAATCTGAGAAAATAAGATGGGTATACAGTTAATTTTAGAAGGTATATGATAATATTGTAGTATGCCAGTATGTTCATTTGCTTGTTGTTTTGCTCCTGAGATTTTAATAGCCCTTCCATTTATTGGAAACACCCTAATGTAGGGGACTGAATAGGATGCCCCGTAATTGAATAATGCTGTATGGAAGTAGAATGAAGCCTAATTCTTCCTGCTAAGAATTAGGACCTGGACACTGAATATAAGTTTTCACAATCAAATGCTTTAATCTAGGACTTTGACTATTAAGTGAACAAAATACCAAGAACAGCAGTGAAATTATTCATTGCTGCAGTGGCACTGACAGTCCATTGCCAACGGATCCCGCAACTGCCCCCTGCAGGACTGCCACTGTATGTGCCGGGCTCTGACCCTCACGGCCTTCCCTGGTTCCTGCCAATTTTCTGAGCTTGGTTCATTGACATTCTCATTAGTCCTATGACTTCTCTATTGATACACAAGATAATAGCACTTAATACAAAGAAAAAAAAAATCTCCCTTAAATGTGCTGAGGTAAGCAATCTAGAAATGGGATGATCATTTTAATCTAGTAAATCCTCAGAAGACCTCATGCCTTCTAGATTTTTGTTTTGGCATCCTAACTGTGTATGCCTGGTCTGCATGGTCCAAGTGGGACCTCCACTTTTCAAGTAACAGAAAGAGGAAGGAGAAAACAAGGGGCAAAGTGTCTTAATGTTCCTCTGTCTTAATATAGGCTCCCAGAAAATGGGCAAATGTCCTTTCTGCTTATCTTCTGAAGCAGCAGTATTTTTGACTTAAATCACAACTTAATCATATTGCAATCACTAAAAGCAACAGAGGCTAGGTAGAATAAAGAATAATTGTTATGGGCCACTATGTGTCCTCATATGGCCTCCCAAATATCCGCATGCCCTCTTCTTCCTATACATAAAGTTTAGTCACTTCTGGGCCAGCCCATGGCTTACTCGGGAGAGTGCGGGGCTGATGACACCAAGGTCATGGGTTCGGATCCCTCTATAAGGATGGCCGGTTAGCTCACTTCAGAGAGCGTGGCACTGACAACACCAGGACAAGGGTTAAAAGCCCCTTACTGGTCATCTTTAAAAAAAAAAAAAAAAAGGGTACTCACTTCTTGCCCAAGAAAGAAAAAAGTAACTTTACTTAGATCCTCTCTGTAATATGCAATGCTCTCTCTACCATGTTAAGATTTAGATAATTGTGATCAGNCTTAATATAGGCTCCCAGAAAATGGGCAAATGTCCTTTCTGCTTATCTTCTGAAGCAGCAGTATTTTTGACTTAAATCACAACTTAATCATATTGCAATCACTAAAAGCAACAGAGGCTAGGTAGAATAAAGAATAATTGTTATGGGCCACTATGTGTCCTCATATGGCCTCCCAAATATCCGCATGCCCTCTTCTTCCTATACATAAAGTTTAGTCACTTCTGGGCCAGCCCATGGCTTACTCGGGAGAGTGCGGGGCTGATGACACCAAGGTCATGGGTTCGGATCCCTCTATAAGGATGGCCGGTTAGCTCACTTCAGAGAGCGTGGCACTGACAACACCAGGACAAGGGTTAAAAGCCCCTTACTGGTCATCTTTAAAAAAAAAAAAAAAAAGGGTACTCACTTCTTGCCCAAGAAAGAAAAAAGTAACTTTACTTAGATCCTCTCTGTAATATGCAATGCTCTCTCTACCATGTTAAGATTTAGATAATTGTGATCAGATTATCTATAAATAAAAGTATATATATATTCTACACTCATAAACCTTTTAAAATAATACCAAGTAGCAAGTAGGAACAGGATAAAAGCAATTAAAGGAAAAACAAAGAAACAAACCTCGCATTAGGACAAAGGGACACTGCTCAAAGCTCTGAGAAGTTACATGTCCATAGTAATTATTAATTTACGCTTGGAAAGAATACAAAAATTTCCTTCTCTGGCAATAGAATATTGTTTAGCGCATCTGACATCCCCAACTACTATTCATTAGGAAGAATATCCCTGCCCGTTGCTTCCCATAGTCACCGACTTTGCTTGGAGATTCTTCCTTGTCTCTTACCTTCCACTGCCTCTTCTGAATTGGACATTAGGAAATTATGCCCTTCCACTTCATATGGTGTAAATTTTTGAGCCTGGTGATTTCTAAGAGGTAAAAATATCAGGATTCTGTGACATCTTTGGCAATACAATTGTTTTGAAACTTAATAAACTTGACTTATTGCTTTTGTTCAGTTT
>NW_007767730.1:0-534 GCF_000696425.1 Galeopterus variegatus | reverse complement strand
AATTTAAAAATATCGATAATGCAATATATTGTCTTTAATCATACCTAAAATAACTAAGGCAATTTTTCTTTAAATTCTTCATATTAAAATGCATAGATTGGCACTTTAGAGGATTAGCTCTCATTTTCTGGTACTTTCAGTTTCCATTGAAGCCAAATATGTAAGATGGTACAGAACATTTTTACAAATGTCAATCAGGTTTAACATTTCCTGTCTAAAATCAACCAGGGCCTTCTTAATGAATTTAACATAAAATTCTAGCTCCTTACAATGGCATTTGATACCCCACGTTACCTGATCTCTGCCTCTGTTTTCAGTATCTCCAATTGCCGTATACATTACTAAACTTTATCCACTGTTAGTTCTCTGAGTACTTCAAGCATGTGAAGCACAAGATTCTTGCTTCAGAAAATTTTCTCTTGTTCCTTTTTCCTGAACTTCTCTTACATTCAGATCCTTATGTGACTGTTGACTTCTCTTTATCCAGGTTTGAATGACTGTCTTCTTAAATGGTGTCAGATCCCTTCATATCTA
>NW_007767729.1:5917-6131 GCF_000696425.1 Galeopterus variegatus | reverse complement strand
ACAGTGTAGTGGAGAAGCCCTGTTGCATCACTGTGACTTCCCAACCAGTCAGCCCTCAGTGTGAGGATTCAGTTCTGATGAGGTCGAGCTTGGCCCCTGAGACACTTCAATTCTGAGATGCTTCTCCCCTCAGTTCTCAGTGATGCTCAGTGCGGTATCTTGGGTGCACCTGCCATGCCCATCTGTTCAGGTGTGGAGCACTTGCGCTCATCAA
>NW_007767729.1:0-359 GCF_000696425.1 Galeopterus variegatus | reverse complement strand
AAAAAAAAGCGTTCAAACTCATTGTCCACTGTGATATGCTGTTTCACTTATGTAAGGATCTACAACATTTTCTGACAATTCCTTCCCAGAGAAACATGTTTCTTCTAGTCGATAGACAGAAATATAAAACCGAGTAAACTGGGCATTGAAAATGAACAATTTCAGTTATCTGCCAAAACATCAAGCCGAGCCTAAAGGTCAGGGTTGTATCTGCATTACTTTAGCTTCGGATGTGCTATTTGCCATTCTACGCATTTCTAAATATTCCAGTTTTTAAACTTAGCGATCGTATTACGTGCATATTATTTATGGTGTTTTACCTCTAATGCTTTTGGAAGGGTTGAAAGCCACGTGGAAAC
>NW_007767728.1:5710-6131 GCF_000696425.1 Galeopterus variegatus | reverse complement strand
CTTGTGGAATCAACCAGGCAGTCCCTTTTCAGCAGTGCTATGGTAAACCCTTAAGACTGGTCCATTCTAATCACAGTTATTAACAATTCCTGGCTGCAGCCAGTCTCTTTATTTAAGAACTTCTTAATTTATCTGCTAATTAGCTTTGTTTTTGAAATAACTGGAGATTTTGTTTATTAAAGTTTGCTATAGATACATTTTTAAAAGTTGATTCATTTCCCTATTTGTAATTTTTGCAGTATGGCTGGCAACTACTGTGCCTAAAATAGTAATATTAGTTATAATATTAAACTATTTTCAGCACCTACTGTAAATTAGGAAATTTACATACATCATATTTATTCTATTGTTAGAAAGCCTTGCAAGAAGGACCTTTTATTCTTACTTTCCAGATTATGAACCAGATTTTCTGAGAAGTTCA
>NW_007767728.1:0-826 GCF_000696425.1 Galeopterus variegatus | reverse complement strand
CAAAGGCTGGTTAATAAAGCTTGTTCATGCAGGTTCCTCTGGTGCCATCTCTGGGCCCATAAGCGTCCAAAGTTGTCTTCAGTGGTTAACCTTTGTTCTCCCTGGTGGAGAGGGGAGGTGGGATACCTTTTGCCTTTGTAAATTTTTGTCTAGATTTTAGGCAAATAGAGGGAGGGCAAAAAGCTTTCCTGAATCTGCTGCTTCTTAACTGCCTTCAGCTCAACAATCCTTATGTCAAAGAGTCATATTTGGGGTAGCATATTGTGGTCTCCCACGAAACAAAATAACTCATTCTTAAACCCATAAAACTCCAGGCAAGTGTTAATGCACCAATCCAGCTCCCGATCCCCATGACGACCAGGGCATTGCAGAGTTGTACAGCAGAGGGCATTGCAGAGTTGATATCCTAACTATCTTTGTACCAAAGTTGTATTTCTTATTCTACTTTATTCAGTGTAAAAGCACTCTTTAGAACATGCATAATCATCCATGCTTCAGAGGAAATTTGAAGAATCACGATTTAAACAATTAGCGCAGTGCGCCACCAGGCCGGCCCTATTTAACACACTTTTGATATAACAGTCATCAGAGCTCACAACTGTTATCCTGGGAACATAAGATTGGATAGAAATGAAAAAAGGAACCTATTTAAACTTCCTTTAGTTCATAAAGAAGATGTCAGGAACTTAGGAGAGATTTAAAAAATTTAATGTTGTTTCCATGATGATAGCTTTTCTAGAAAAAAGAAACAGGAAGCAAGAAGAGCTTGTGGAATCAACCAGGCAGTCCCTTTTCAGCAGTGCTATGGTAAACCCTTAAGACTGGT
>NW_007767727.1:5765-6131 GCF_000696425.1 Galeopterus variegatus | reverse complement strand
CTCCTAAAAGATCTTGAATGCCCTCCAGAAAGATTTCAGTGACAGCCATTGAGGTTTGGAGAATCCAGTAAATAACATCTTCTTTCTCTACATGTTCCCCTAGGTCTGATATAGCTGAAGTAGACAGAGGGTATGTCAGGGAGACAGAGATCAAAATGTCACTTTAATTACTAATGAAGAATAGTTTGGAGAATGTGACTGCTATAGATGGCATGTTTGTGTCCCCCCCAAATTCATATGTTGAATTTTCCCCAAGGGTATTAGGAGATGGGAACTTTGGGAAGTGATTAGATCATGAGGATGGAGCTTCATGAATGGGATTAGTGCCCTTATCAAAGAGACCCCAGCGAACTCCCTTGTCCCTTC
>NW_007767727.1:0-340 GCF_000696425.1 Galeopterus variegatus | reverse complement strand
TGCAAAATAGAATCATGTTGTACATACCGTTCTGTACTTGCTCTTTTCACTGATCAGATTAAGAACATTTTTACATGTCATTACACGCTCTTTGATGGCATCGTTTAAAATAGTTGCATAATGTTCTATCTTATGGTCAATTCCACACTACTGGACATTTAGGTTGTTTCTCATTTTTAAATTCCATAAACAGTTCTGGAGTAAATTACTCTGCAGTGTAAACTTTTGTATATGCGTGATTATATCCTGAGGATAAATTCCTAAATGTGGAATTGTTGGATTTGGCCAGGCAGCTCCTAAAAGATCTTGAATGCCCTCCAGAAAGATTTCAGTGACAGCC
>NW_007767726.1:5166-6131 GCF_000696425.1 Galeopterus variegatus | reverse complement strand
TGTATTAGTTTTCCATTGATGCTATAACAAATTACCACAAACTTAATGTTTTAGAACAACAGAATGTATTATCTTACCATTCTTTAGGTAAAAAGTCTGAATGGGTTTCACTAGGTTAAAATTTAGGTATCTTGGGTTACTTTTTGGAGGCTCTAAATTAGAATTCATGTATATGCCTTTATAGTTTCTAGTAGCTCCCTTCATTCCTTGGCTCATGACCTTCTTCTTGCCTCCTTAAAGCCAGCAATGTAGGATTTCTCTGACCCAAGCACAGAGCAGGAAAGTTTTCTTCTTTTAAGGACTCATGTTATTAAATCGGGCCCACCTGGATAACCCAGGATAATTTCTCAGGCTCAGAGTCCCGAACTTAATCACATTTCTTTGCTGATGTAAAGTAACATATCCACAGGTTTTGGTAATTAGTAAGTAGTCATATTTGGAAGACCATTACTCAATTATCACTGTTCCCAACATAAATACGTAGCAATGTTCATCTCTGTGTTCATAAGACACCATACCCTAAAACCAAACCAAAACAAAACAGAACAAAAAACAAACCACTAATGCTCATCAACATTAGAATGTGTACGTAAATAAATGGTGGTATATTCACACAATGGAATACTATATAGCAAATGGAACTAGATTGTGAAGACAACATCTATATGATTCCATTGATATAAAGTTCAAAAACAGGCAAAATTAATCAACGTGTTAGAAATCATGATAGGGGTTACCCTTGGGGAGAATGCAATTTGTGAAGAGAACAGGTGGCAGGACTTTCCGGGATGATAGAACTACTCTGTTTCTTAACCTGGGCAACAGTTACACTTGTTTAGTTTGTGAAAACTAGGCACGACATATGCACTTAAATATTATATTTAAAAAAATCTGCATTACTAACTTCACAGATCAGCAGGTATAATAATCAAATAATATAAAAATATTGAGAATTCTATATTGGC
>NW_007767726.1:0-613 GCF_000696425.1 Galeopterus variegatus | reverse complement strand
ATTTAGAAGAAATCATAGGAGAAAATCTTTATGATTTAGGCAAAGATTTCTTATATAGTCCACAAAGAGATTAAGAAGTTTTTAATTTTTTTTTGTCTTCCTCAAAAGACACCAGTAAGAGAGTGAAAGACAAAAAGGACAGTCAAGAAGATGTGAATGTATTTGTAACAATCTACCTGAGAAATGACTCATGACCAGAATATATAAAATTTTCTTTTAGAATTGAGTAGGAAAAAAACCTTGAAAAACAGGTGAATGTTGTACCAGTCCCATCACAAGATAGGATGCCCTATAAACATGTGAAAAGTATTCTACTTCATTAATTATCAGAGAAATGAAAAGTAAAATAACAATATGATATTACCAGAAGTGATATAATGAAAAAAAAACGTATCCAAATGTTGAGGAGGATGTACAGGAACTAGAACTCGCGCGCTATCTTAGTATAATTGTAAATTGGTAAAAACACTTTGGAAACTAGTTGACATTGTCTAGTAAAAGTAAAAATAAGCTTTCCCTATGACCCAGAAATTCCATCCCTAGGGATATACATGTATTAGTTTTCCATTGATGCTATAACAAATTACCACAAACTTAATGTTTTAGAACAACA
>NW_007767725.1:5676-6131 GCF_000696425.1 Galeopterus variegatus | reverse complement strand
AGTTCTCTGAGGAACCTCCATACTGATTTCCATAGTGGCTGTACCAATGTACATTCCCACCAGCAATGTCAGAGACTGCTTTTTTCTCTGCATCCTCTCCAGCATTTGTTATTTTTTGTCTTGCTGATAAAAGCCAACCTGATTGGAGTGAGACGATATCTTATTGTGGTATTAATTTGCATTTCCCTGATGATTAGTGATGCTGAGCATTTTTTCATGTGACTGTTGGCCACTTGTATGTCTTCTTTTGAGAAATGTCTGTTCAGGTCCTGTGCCCATTTTTAAATTGGGTTATTTGGTTTTTTGCTGTTGAGTTGTTTAAGTTCCTTATATATTCTGGATATTAGCCCCTGATCTGATGTGTAGTTTGCAAACACTTTCTCCCATTCTGTAGGTTGTCTCTTCCCTTTGTTGACAGTGTCTCTTGCTGTGCAGAAGCTTTTTAGTTTGATACA
>NW_007767725.1:0-591 GCF_000696425.1 Galeopterus variegatus | reverse complement strand
CTGACTTACTTCACTTAACATGATGGTTTCCAGTTCCATCCATGTTGCTGCAAGTGATAGGATATCATTTTTTAAAATAGCTGAGTAGTGTTCCATTGTGTATATGTACCGCAGTTTTTTAAATTCGTTCATCTGTTGATGGACGTTTAGGTTGATTCCATCTCTTGGCTCTTGTGAATAGTGCTGTGATGAACATGAGTGCAGGTGTCTTCTTGATATACTGATTTTTTTTTCCTTTTTTTTTGTCTTTTTTCGTGACCGGCAATGGATCGCAACCCTCAGTCTCGCGCCCGCACCGGACCGGGACCAGCAACGGGATCGCAACCCTCGGTGTTGTACCCACACCTCGCTCAGCCAGTGAGCGGCCGGTCTGTATGTGGGATCCGAACCCTCGGCGGGAACGCCGCCGCGCTCCCAAGCAGTGCACTGTAGCAGTGCGCCACCGGGCCGGCCCTTGATATACTGATTTCATTTCCTTTGGGTATATTCCTAGTAGTGGGTTAGCTGGGTTGTAGGGTAGATCTATGTTTAGTTCTCTGAGGAACCTCCATACTGATTTCCATAGTGGCTGTACCAATGTACATTCCCACC
>NW_007767724.1:7795-8039 GCF_000696425.1 Galeopterus variegatus | reverse complement strand
GATTCTAAGCGGGGAAGGTTCTCTGATGCTTTTTGACAGAGGTTTTGAAACAGAAGTCTCAAAAGCCATTTCCCTCATAGGCTTCAATGGGCTTTCACATGGAACTTGCAAACCTGAATTCCTACATGCTAGATGTGAGAAGCACATTCTGCTCCCTCGTCTCTTAAAGTTAAAGTGGCTTGTAGAATCTGAACCTCAAGGGAGTGTTTTTGGCAGAGATGTACACCACACTTATCAAGCCTGC
>NW_007767724.1:1458-2256 GCF_000696425.1 Galeopterus variegatus | reverse complement strand
CTACATGCTAGATGTGAGAAGCACATTCTGCTCTCTCATTTCTTAAAGTTACAGTGGCTTGAGAAGCTGGACCTCCAGGGAGTGTTATTGGCAGAGATATACACGACACTTTTCAAGCCTGTGTGAATGCCGTTTGCAGTGTGATCTGGCTTCTAATTTCAGAAAACAAAAAGTTTGGAGCTCAACTTCTCTTTTAACTGAAACATCTTCGGTTCAGTGAGTTATGCTGGATTATAAGCGGGGAAGGTTCTCTGATGCTTTTTGACAGAGATTATGAAACAGAAGTCACAAAAGCCGTTTTCCTCATAGGCTTCAATGGGCTTTCACATAGAACTTGCAAACCTGAATTNAAGCCATTTCCCCCATAGGCTTCAATGGGCTTTCACATAGAACTTGCAAACCTGAATTCCTACATGCTAGATGTGAGAAGCACATTCTGCTCTCTCATTTCTTAAAGTTTAACTGGCTTGCAGAAGCTGAACCTCCAGGGAGTGTTTTTGGCAGAGATATACACCACACGTTTCAACCCTGATTGAATGCCATTTGCAGTGTGATTTGGCTTCTTATATCAGAAAACAAAAGGTTTGGAGCTCAACTTCTCTTGTAACTGCCACATCTTCGGTTCAGTGAGTTATGCTGGATTCTATGCGGGGAAGCTTCTGTGACGCTGTTTGACAGAGATTTTGAAACAGAAGTCTCAAAAGCCATTTCCCCCATAGGCTTCAATGGGCTTTCACATAGAACTTGCAAACCTGAATTCCTACATGCTAGATGTGAGAAGAACATTCTGCTCTCTCT
>NW_007767724.1:0-468 GCF_000696425.1 Galeopterus variegatus | reverse complement strand
GTTAAAGTGGATTTCTTAAAGTTAAAGTGGCTTGCAGAAGCTGAACCTCCAGGGAATGTTTTTGGCAGAGATATACACCACACTTTTCAAGCCTGCTTGAATGCCGTTTGCAGTGTGTTTTGGATTCTAATTTCAGAAAACAAAAAGTTTGGAGCACAACTTCTCTTGTAACTGCCACATCTTCCGTTCAGTGAGTTATGCTGGATTCTAAGCAGGGAAGATTCTCTGACGCTTTTTGAAAGAGATTTTGAAACAGAAGTCTCACAAGCCTTTTCCCCCATAGGCTTCAATGGGCTTTCACATAGAACTTGCAAACCTGAATTCCTACATGCTAGATGTGAGAAGCACATTCTGCTCTCTCATTTCTTAAAGTTAAAGTGGCTTGTAGAAGCTGAACCTCCAGGAAGTGTTTTTGGCAGAGATATACACCACACTTTTCAAGCCTGCTTGAATGCCGTTTGCAGTGTG
>NW_007767723.1:5558-6132 GCF_000696425.1 Galeopterus variegatus | reverse complement strand
TCTGAACTTTAAGGCAAGAGGTAAAGAGAGGCATATCAAATGAGAAATGGGTCATTCCTTTTGGAAGTTATTAAAATCTAAAACTGTATGGACCCAAAATATTACTTCAAATTATATAAATCAAAAATTGATGAACTGAAATGATAAAATGTCAGTTCCATGTTATGGAATAAGACATTACATTCTCACCCCACTAGATGATAGAAATGCAGAAAATAACACAGTAAGGGTTTAATTGATTCAAGAGCACCCCCAGGAAGGTGGTGGATTACAGATTCCCAGGGCATGTTACTCTTGCAGAAAAAGTTCATAACATTTCCAAAGCCACCACTGCCACCGTTGTCAAAGCCATTGTCTGGTCCCAGAACTGACACACATTACAAAACAGCTCCACCCAGAGCAACAATTCTGTGGGTGGCTTATCACTGCACCCATGGGCACCACAGGAAGGGAGCATATGGCTGCAACTACACCACCATTGCTGACACCATGAGTTACCAGCACTGTGGCCATGGACACTGCAGATGCTACCACAGCAGCAGCTGTAGCAGCCACTGCCACTGTGGAGGAGACT
>NW_007767723.1:0-299 GCF_000696425.1 Galeopterus variegatus | reverse complement strand
CAAGTAAAATTTTAGAATCATAAAACAGGATAAAAATCAAAGATTTATGCTACTTAAAAAATATAAATCTTTAAGAAAAATTTAAAATGTCTTTGAAATTGAAAGGATGCAAAACACGTATCTTGCACAAACTGAAGAAAAGAAACCTGGTCTGAACTTTAAGGCAAGAGTTAAAGAGAGGCATATCAAATGAGAAACGGGTCATTCCTTTCGGAAGTTATTAAAATCTAAAACTGTATGGACCCAAAATATTACTTCAAAATATATAAATCAAAAATTGATGAACTGAAATGATAAAA
>NW_007767722.1:5861-6132 GCF_000696425.1 Galeopterus variegatus | reverse complement strand
TGTTTTTTTGTCCATTTCTTCTATCATCTGCTAAGAGAGGAATATTGAAATCTCCAACTATTATTATAGATTTGCCTGATTTCTCCAGTTCTATCTATTTTCATCTTATATATTTTGGAGCTTTGTTATTAGGCATATACACTTTTAGTATTTTTGTGTCTTTTTGATGAATTGACTCTTTTATCATTATGATATGTTCTTTGGCTCTAGTCATATTCCTTATCTTATCTAGTAATCTTTGATATTACTATAGGTGCATTAATTTTCTCGG
>NW_007767722.1:0-314 GCF_000696425.1 Galeopterus variegatus | reverse complement strand
AAAAAGGACACAAAAACACAATTTATTAGAGAACACAGTCAAAGGTACGTAAAAAGCTGTTGCATCTTATTAGTCATCAAAAAATTCATATTAAAAACAAAGAAACTTGTTTTAAGTCCCAGGTCTATTTTGGTAACTGTCCCATGTGCACTTAAAAGAATTTGTATTTTTCAGTCCTTGAGTATAGTGTTCTATAAGTAATAATTAGGATAGGTTGGTTGATACTATGGTTCAAATCTTTCTTCTTCTTATTTGTTTTTTTGTCCATTTCTTCTATCATCTGCTAAGAGAGGAATATTGAAATCTCCAACTAT
>NW_007767721.1:5514-6132 GCF_000696425.1 Galeopterus variegatus | reverse complement strand
GATGGTGTAAGTTCTAGTCCAAATCTGAAGGCCAAGAGAACCAAGATAACTGATGGTTTTTGCTCTATTCAGGTCTTCAATTGGTTGGATGAAGCCCTCCCACATTAGGAGAGGCAATCTACTTTACTCAGTCTACCGATTCTAATATTAATCTTATTAGAAACACCCCCACAGACATACCCAGAATAATGTGTGACCAAATAGCTGGGCACCCTGTGGCCCAGACTAGTTGACACATAAAATTAACCATCACACAGGATAAGAATTATTTTTTAAGCACATACTTACATATCTAGTAAGTGGTGGAGCAAGAACAAAACCCCAACACTAGAACATTCTGAGGCTTTCCTGTAAAATTTGAATATTCCCTGCGTGGTACTCGGTAATTACTTAGGCTGCTTTAAAGTCAATAAGCAATTCACAGATGCTGTTCTCTGTTCTTCTCTCCTACCTTGCCTCTTCAAATTAGAGAGATTGATCCTCAACTCCTATGTGTGGTTGGGAAAGTCTTCTACTATGATAATCACCTCGGCAGGCAACCTATCACAGGTTATGCATTATATCTAACCCTCCGCTCTTTCCTTTCATTCCCTGGTGACCCATAACAGGTCATTGGGA
>NW_007767721.1:0-771 GCF_000696425.1 Galeopterus variegatus | reverse complement strand
CCCTCTGGGGTAACAGTGTTGAGGAAGCATCAGGGTTATGGATGCTGTGCAAGGCTGGGGGCATTGAGTGTGCAGGTAGATCCCCAGGCACCAGGGTATTCACCTCCACCCATATTCTAGGGAACCATGCATGGAACAGATGCTGATGCCTCTGGACCTTAAGAAAGAGTGGGCTAATGTGAATGTCAGTTATGATTGGAGATTTTCCTATTTTCTGGGCACCACAAAATGTCTTGGATTCTTTTTAGAGATGAGAGGAGAGGAAATTTCAATACTAAGTATTTGCCTTCAGTCTGGTGGGATGTGTGCTTGGGGTAAAGAAAAATCATACACATGAGTTTGTGGACTATGATACATACCTAATGAACTTGATATAAACATCTCTTGGACTATTGGTTTACTAAAAGAGGAGAACCTGCTAGTAAACTTTGTTGCAGGAAATTAGGGGTCAGGGAGGAAGCCAACCTGTACTGTGTGCCTACTATGAACCAGGCCTGATGTATTGCATTTCATTTATTTCATTTGCAGAGGCTTGACCGGATAGGCATTATCCCCATATTGCAGCTGGGGAAGCAGGGTGTATTAGGGTCCTTCAGAAAAACAGAACCAATACATATAAAGAAATTTATCATAAGGAATTGGTTCATGTGATTATGAAGGCTGAGAGGTTCCGAGATCTATAGTGAGCAAACTAGAGATCCAGGAGAGAAGATGGTGTAAGTTCTAGTCCAAAT
Source organism: Galeopterus variegatus (assembly GCF_000696425.1). NCBI lineage: Eukaryota > Metazoa > Chordata > Mammalia > Dermoptera > Cynocephalidae > Galeopterus > Galeopterus variegatus. The sequence goes on along the minus strand of NW_007767721.1, from coordinate 37 downwards.
CTGAAGGCCAAGAGAACCAAGATAACTGATGGTTTTT
>NW_007767720.1:5887-6132 GCF_000696425.1 Galeopterus variegatus | reverse complement strand
TGCCCACCTCCCCCACTCCATCAAGGCCATTTACCAAACCCTGCTATATCCTTGTACATACTGATGGGAAAAAAGCATGCTGCAATACTTCATGTATGCAGGGTTCTAATTATATTTTTTAATGCATTGAGAAAACAGAGGAAGGGAAAGCAGCAATATATAGGTCCTTAATAAATGGTTTTGGAATGATGAATAGTTTTGTTTTCTTTATATCTTTTAAGACTTTCTAGGTTTAAAAATAACAT
>NW_007767720.1:0-307 GCF_000696425.1 Galeopterus variegatus | reverse complement strand
CAACAAATTCAAAATATTTTCCCTCTTTTGGGGAAGATGAGTGACTGTTTGAGTTGTGAAGCTTAATAATCATTAATTCAGCTGACATTTAGGAGTGTCTAAAATGTTCCAGGTTCTGTGCTAGGCATTTCAAGGAAAACTTATATAATTATATAATTATATAATTCCCTGGAAGGCTGTGTGCCTAGAAAATAAATACTGTAAGACATTTGCACTTATAGAGTGGGGGTGGGACCACACTCGATATGGAAAAAAATTTCTCAAAAAAACCACAAATAGAACTCCCATATGATAGAGCAATTCCATT
>NW_007767719.1:5855-6132 GCF_000696425.1 Galeopterus variegatus | reverse complement strand
TTTATAAGAGAACTGGAGGACCAAGGAAAGTGCAAAATTTCTAAGATAGAAAATGAGAATTTCCTGTAATAAATAATATAACATATTATAGGAAATGTAATGAGCACTGGATCAAGATAACTCATAAGAGCTTACACAGAGCTGTACAATAAATAGGAAGAAGTCCTCAAATGGAAGAAAAATAAAGCAACACATTGTGGGAGAAATTATGAAAGCTATATATATATTTTAAATAACAACTTTATTGAGATATAATTTGATGTTTCGATACACGTTG